>NW_024037887.1:0-250000 GCF_016077235.1 Cyprinodon tularosa
CTGTCTGATCTACTTTCTATAGTTCTAGTGAGGACGCAGGCAGCAGGGTCTGGATCAGCTGTCTGATCTACTTTCTATAGTTCTAGTGAGGACGCAGGCAGCAGCGTCTGGATCAGCTGTCTGATCTACTTTCTATAGTTCTAGTGAGGACGCAGGCAGCAGCGTCTGGATCAGCTGTCTGATCTACTTTCTATAGTTCTAGTGAGGACGCAGGCAGCAGGGTCTGGATCAGCTGTCTGATCTACTTTCTATAGTTCTAGTGAGGACGCAGGCAGCAGCATCTGGATCAGCTGTCTGATCTACTTTCTATAGTTCTAGTGAGGACGCAGGCAGCAGGGTCTGGATCAGCTGTCTGATCTACTTTCTATAGTTCTAGTGAGGACGCAGGCAGCAGCGTCTGGATCAGCTGTCTGATCTACTTTCTATAGTTCTAGTGAGGACGCAGGCAGCAGCATCTGGATCAGCTGTCTGATCTACTTTCTATAGTTCTAGTGAGGACGCAGGCAGCAGCATCTGGATCAGCTGTCTGATCTACTTTCTATAGTTCTAGTGAGGACGCAGGCAGCAGCATCTGGATCAGCTGTCTGATCTACTTTCTATAGTTCTAGTGAGGACGCAGGCAGGATTTTTTCCAATGTTTGTTTCTTAGTTTTTTTTTAAACAGTCATAACTTTATGATTCATGACGTCTCATAGAGGAATCAGTCAAAATGTTGCCACAATTTTAAACGTTTTTCTCTGCCTCTGTTGGTGTAAGCCGTACAGTATTAAGATTAAGTGCTCTAGGAATGTGATTATTTCATATTCTTGTGTTAAACTGCTCCATTATTGCAATGTTTAATTAATTAATTCAATGTTTGATTTTCTGATTGGATCTGGAGGCTTCAGCTGTTGGTAGATAAGTCTGACTTTTTCCATCTTTTATCCCATTCTGGTGTTTTTTGCTGCATTTAGTGGTTTTCTAAATGTTTTTTCATCCGACTGGAAGTTTGTAGGAAGTGATGTTCTTGTCTTTGAGATTATTTCTACTCTGAAATTCACTTTAATACAAAATTTTCAGTCACTTTTTCATACTTTTAACTTGAATTTTTCCACATATTGAATAAAGAATGCACAGCAGAGCCATGCTGATATTATGTCTTTCAAATAAAGAGCCAGGTAACTGCAGTCGCCTTTTACTATCTAGAAAGTGCAGCTCTTTTATTGAAGATAACAAAACTAAGTCCGATTCACAGATACTACAGCAGGAGGGAAGAAAAGCATTTTATGTGAAAAGTGAAGGTAATTTCAGAAAAACAATGTGTTAACAGACTGGTTTCATTCTGCTGAAGGTTTGCAGAGGATTTTTTTCTCTCTTTGATTTTGTTGCTTCTCCTCAGAAACAGACTAAGAGAAACTCAGTGAGTCAAAACCAGAGAGAATAAAAACACAAAATAAAAAGCTAGAAAGCAGTTTAGAGGGAACATTTGGGAGGGATCGTTTGTTTCACCTGCAGTGGCGTGGGGGGAGCCGGGTGGGGTTAAGGGTCTGGCTCAGGGACCCAGAATGGAGGTGGTGGGGATCGAATCAGATACCTGCAACCTTCTCAGAGCACAGAGCTCTGCTGTAACCACTAGACCATCACTCCCAGTAAAGCAGCAGCTGCAGACGGACTGATGCGATGGTGATGCAGCAGCAGCTGCTGCAACACGAGCTGCTCTGTCATGTTCGCCACTTAATACGGAACATTCTGGTGCATCGTGATGCAGCAAGGCGGTCCTTATTCCCCATCATTGACTCTTCATGTTCATCCCAAGCAAACTCGGGTACTGCCCCCACCCCCCACCCGACATGTGAGCATGGAGTTATTTGTTCAGCCTGTTTCCTGTGGAAAGGTGGCATGGACAGGGCGTAGCCCACAGCTGCTGAGAGAGGTACCCCCCCCAATTCAGTTGATTTCTAGCCTGAGTCCTTTAGGGAACAGTTGACTGATCTATAATCCTATCGTTAGCAGAACACAGACCTCATAACCTAATGTCAGTTTTGTTTTGCGTAATCCTTTAAAAGCTGTGGATGTTTTTTGTCCTATAATGCTTCTCCTGTGATGCCGTACAGTGATACTAATATTACACAGGAGACTAAAGGTATTTTGGATTTCCCACTTTTTCATGTCTTATTATCAAATTGAATTCCTGCTCTGAAAAAGATGCAGCTTTAAGTACATCCTGAAAAAAAGTACTACAGATGTACCTTCCTAAACTCAACCTGTCCCTCTGCAGCTGTGTGAGCTGCCAGACTCTGGACAGAGTGCAGAGGTGAAGGTGAGGAAACTGGCCACAAAGTCCGGAGCCAAGTTGATAATTCTGTTAGCTTGCAGAGCTACAGAAGAAGAGACACACAGCTCTGCATTCACCTGGCTTTTAGAGCAATCTCCTGAGATATAGACACAGAATGAGAGAGGTTTGGGGGAGAGATAAAGAGGGGGAGTGAAGGAATGGAAACACAAGCGAGGCTGAATAAAATATAGAGAGGAAGAGATAAAAGGCCTTTCTGTATTCACCAGGCTTTCATCCTCTCTCGGGGCCAGGATCACCTCCACTTATTGAAGAATAGAAGCTACTGCTGGACCGGCTGATAGCTCAGACAATGTTCGCGAGGGCAAAGGGAGAGGGAGGACAAAAGATCAGGGGGAGAACGAGTGAATATGACAAAGACAAAGAGGGCCGGATGAGGAGGAAGTGAAGAGCAGGGTTTCACGGTAGTTTTTCTCCATTTATGGCCCCGCATTATTCCAAACAAACTGTGAAGGCGGCGCTCTGAATGCATGATAGTGGAAGTGGAGGATTAGGTCACAGCGGCGCTGCGGCCGTACATCACCAAGGTCAAACACGCAGCAGGTAAAGACAGGAATCTCCAGATCTCTATAAAACCAGCTACCAGCTTCGCTTTCCCACTTAACGATGAGCTAAGCAGCCCTTCTGCAGCCTCTCATCACGGAGAGAAAAGCATGAGTTTAAGAAGATAGTTACGCTGTTTTAAAACCAGAGAAGGAAAATTAGATGAAGCTGCACCCGGAATCTAAGCAGGAATCAAAGAAAACTTCCCCAGTTTTTCATTCCTGGTGCTTAAAATCAAAATCATGAGCTTCTTTCTGCAGAAGAAAAAAATATGAGATAAATGAGATTTGAAATCAAAATGACCCGAATAACAAATGAACATAAACTATACCTGGAGAACGCCTTAAAACCTCACCATGACCCCCCCCCCATGTGGATGGATGAATAAATGTCTTTAAGCTAAAGAGTAGAGCTATATGCAGCATAAAAGAGGAAAAATCCAAACCCATCTGTGAGGATCATCAGGGTTTTCTGAAAAGCCCTGCTAATGAAGCTTTAACGGAGCGTAACCCTCGTTAAACACCCCCCCCCCCATCACAGAAAACACATCATCAGGACAAAACCGCATCTTAGCAATTTTTCCTGTTTGTTTCCTGATTTTTCTGACTTTCTAAGTTTCTAAACTTCCAGGATGTTTACGGTTTATCTTCGCTCCACTGCAGCAGATCTTATGCCACTAAAGATTATAATATTAAAATCCCACAAATCTATAAACCTTTGGCCACATTCCATCGACCTTAGAGGCCATCATCACTGCATCCGTCACTGAGCTTCTGGTTCATGTCGTTTTCTCTCTAGTGTTGATTTCTAGAATATTTAAGCAGTTTTATGAAAATAACTATTTGTCTTCTTTTGGTAAAATAATTGTCATTCATTCGTACAGGAATGTGAGCGTTCCTGTTTTGTTTATGTTGATATCAAAGTTATATTGAATAAACCAAGATGTAGTAATTAATCATTGTTAAGGTTTCATATTGTCCAGCTCGATTTAAAGGATAACATTTATTTAAAAAGATGATCTAGGAAAAAGCTGAAAGAGACTTTTTATAAAATTTATACAATATAGACTCTCAATCCAAACACATTACCAAAAAGGAAATGAGCGAAATTGGCTCAACGTGCTTCTATGCTGAAATAAATTCAGAGATGATGAAATGTAAAGCTGACTTTTTTAAATATTTTGACCTTTTGTAAGTTTGCATTCCAGCATTGGAAGAAAGAAATAGCTGTAAACAAAGAGAAATGTCCAGAATGAAACCAGAAGAGAGCAAGTAATGGAAAACTGCAGCCTGTATAATTTAGCAGTGGTTAGCTGAAGCAGAAAGCTACTTAACGAGGCTTCGCCACAGCGACAAAAATGAATAAAGAGTCATTTTGTCAAGGAGAAGCTTGGCATTATCAGCTCCCCCCTGGAGATGCACAGCCATTTGCAGATAAATGGAGGCCCTTAGTTTAAAGTTAATTGGATCAACCTGCAGTACACCTTTGGAGTCACGGGGGTCAGCTCATATTATTCATATTCAGGTAATTATGTATTGCGCTGATGTCTTTTTGTCAGCCTGCTCTCCAACGCCTGAACCGAGTCCAACGTGTGAGGAGGTCAAACTGGCCTGTGGCAGTGGGAGGGGGGGGCGGCCGAATATAACCTGAAGAGTTAAGAGGCTGCTTACAGCTCTGTGATTTACAGCAATAAATCAGAGAAAAACAAACATGGAAGACATGAAATTACTCCATTTCTATGCAACATTTAGAGCCCATAATTACATCTATCTTAACATGAAGGCTGTTTATATTTCAGAAAAACGCAGTCATGTGATTCTGTTAGTCTAATATTCTGCCGCCGCCGCCGCCCTCAGCCTCAGTCCGCCTCACACACCTCATCAAACCACACCTACACACTCGCATACGTTTCCCTGCCGTGGGAGACCATAGCTTATGTCTCAGTGAATAAAAACCCCATTATTCAGCTAATTAATAACTTAATTAAAGCTTGCCTGCACGTCAGCCGTGGTTGATTACATCATCATTAGGAGTAATTGGGGATTTCTTTAATGGCACCTTGAGAGAAGAGGAGAGAGAGGATGAGAGGGAGAGAAAAACTTTCCCACAACTCGTCTGGTCTTCATTTAGAAAGTCCTCAATGAAGAATTTATTTAAACTCATTTTAATCAGAAGACATCAGTTAAATGATCTTTGCATATTTTCTTTTCTTACTAGTGAATTCATCAATAAATCAGCAAACAGCTGCTGCTGGGTCCTTTTTGTGCGTTTTGTCTTGAGTGTCTCCAGTGGAAACATAAATCTGCATTAATGCTTCCAAACTGCAATAAAAAATAAGAATCATGAAAAATTCATTTCTTTAAAAAAGATGGAACATTTTCTTGCAAACAGAAAAGCAAATAGTTCAAGATTTCAGTCCAGCAGAGAATTAAAACCTCGTTTCCACAGGATTTTCTCACAGCAGTGACATTAAATTTATGAATACATAACAGGATTATCGTTTTTGAAACAAAGATAAAATGACTCAGAAGACATTTCCATCCACCTGCTTTCATTTTCTTTATGAAACCAGTTTAAATGATTACATTAATGAAATATTTAAACATTTCTTCACCTTTAGAATCTTGAAGAACACGGTCCTCTTTACCACAAAAAAAATAAAATATTAAAATGGAAACTTTCATCTTTTCTCCTAATGACCATCCATAATAACCCATCCCCAGTGAATCCTAAAGAAATGGCTGCTGTTGGTTTGTGGGCCAGTCAGGTACAGCCACACTGCGGCCAATCATGAAGCTTTTGCTTCTTTCCCCTGGAAAATCAAAGCAGGTGTTTCTCCATTTTTTCATTCATCTCTGGACCAACAAACTTTTATTAAAAATATGCAGCAGCAGTCATTCAAAATGGCCCTATCCATTCAAACACCAGCCGAATGGCGGCCCACTTTCCTCCAACTTCCAGCCACTGGAGAGACCCCTCCTTCTCCTGGGCGTGCATCTGTTTTACCCTTAACTAAATTACAGCGTCTGACCAGCAGATGGCGCTTCTCTTTAGATCTTAATGTCCACAAATAATGACGGAAAGAATGTTTTAGTACAAAAATTCATGTTTAAAAAGGAATTGTAGGGAACAAGCTAAGGACCAGCCATGGACCAGCCAAGGACCATCCAAGGACCAGCCAAGGACCATCCAAGGACCATCCAAGGACCAGCCATGGACCAGCCAAGGACCATCCAAGGACCATCCAAGGACCAGCCAAGGACCATCCAAGGACCAGCCAAGGACCATCCAAGGACCATCCAAGGACCAGCCAAGGACCATCCAAGGACCATCCAAGGACCAGCCATGGACCAGCCAAGGACCATCCAAGGACCATCCAAGGACCAGCCAAGGACCATCCAAGGACCAGCCATGGACCAGCCAAGGACCATCCAAGGACCAGCCAAGGACCAGCCAAGGACCATCCAAGGACCATCCAAGGACCAGCCAAATACCAGCCAAGGACCAGCCAAGGACCATCCAGGACCCATCAAGGAAAGTGGGGGGGCAGCTATTGTAAATAGAATAGTCCTTCTCTAGAAGTTCTGGTTATTGCTGCTGCTTCTGCTTCTATGAAACGTCTTTCTTCAATCTAACTTTCCGCTTATAGGCTTCAATAAAATACTCTAAGCAGCTTAATTAACGTTGTTGCTTAGCATCTATTTAGAGTTTGTTAAACATCCTATCTTCCTCCATTTATAGGCAGGAGGTAACATGAGATGGACAGAGGGGGGGCTGGATTTGATTGTTTGGTATTATTTGGCCTTAGATTCACTATCAGCCATAATCAATAAGAAAACATCAGAAATAAATAGTTGAAATATTCACTCTATGTGAAATAGATCTATAGAACAAATTATAAAGAATTCACTTTACAATGCTGGTTGGCGTTTTCAGTTACTGTTCATGAATTATAATACGTGATACAATAATGATCTATAATAATGATCTATACAGTGTTTGGGTAGATATACAGCATACAGATTACTGGGGATTGTTAAAGTTCTTATCAGAGGATAAAAGCTTTCTCTCATTTAAAGACCTGATGTTCTCAAACCCTGTTACCTGAGTCTGGCAGCACCTGGGCAGCGTTTAGCGCTACTCTGCTGGATTTAAGAGTTTTTCAGGTAAATCATAAGAGGATAAAAGTGGATGAAGGATGAGGTAGAAACAGAGAACATTTTGTGTTATTTATTTATGTTTGAAGCTTAAAGTGGGCCCTGGAATAAGGTCTAAAGAGATGAAGTTTTAAATACTTTTTCATCAAAACTGTTCATTCGCAATAACAATCAACCCACAGAATGTCTACATTGGTGTAAAAAGTATTTAATTCACTTTAAAAAGGTATTAAGTGTATATTAAGTTTGACAAGGTCAACATATCCTTTCATGCTGTCCGCTGAACTGCTGCTAGTTTTCCTCTCATGCCTGGAAGACGTCTAGTGCTGCTACCACAGATGATCTCGCTCTCCAGATGAACGACTCAGATGAGCTAGAATGAATAGAAGGGGTAGAGCGTAGCCGCCTGTGGCCCGGGCTGCCTGTCACTACTACAGTCCGGCACGGATGACATCAAGGGGCCAATGTAAAAAAAAAAACCAGTGTTCCCCAAATTTTATTTCATAATGAGTTCAGATCCTGGTAGTGTCAGGATAGGCAGCCTTGATAGCTGATTTAATTACTCATTTCAATCACCTGCCGTACCCTCCCCGCTCTCTAATTATCATTCATCTCATTCACCTGCTTCCTCTGTTTTATATACGGCTCAACCCAGCTATCAGGGCCAGATCAGCACTGGTTTTACCCATTCCTGTTAGTTGTTCATGTTTGTTTGTCTTGTTTGAGTTCAGTCCGTGGTGAGAAGGTGGTGAACCAGTGCATTCTCCTGAACACCAGGCATTTTATCACAGTGGTGTCAGAGTTTCATGTCGTCTGGTCTGTTATCTTATGCTCGGCCACTGATCTGATCAGCTCATTGAAAGTACAAACAGCTCGGCCGGATATTACCAAGCTCTAAGAGCCAGGAGCCTCTAATGGAACGAACCGCACACGTTACAGCTCTCTCTCACATTATAAAACATTTAGGCACTTTAACTGATACCCAAACAATTTTTAATCCAATCAGAGTAAAACACTGGCGCCTGTGCTGTGATAAAGTATCTGAAGTGTCCTCTTTAAGTCTGACCACGATGGCTGAAAAAGGAGGGCATAATGAAATGAGTCCAGACAAACCCCCCCCCCCATTCTCTGTGGCTCATTAGAACCTCATGTCCATTCACTGCACATTCCCAGGGCCTCATGGAAGAGCGGCTGCAAGCCCAGAGAATCCACCTCTGTTTTTCTAATCAACTACTGGCTGAAAGAAAGAGAACAGAAGTCTGACAAATGAAAAGAGTCGTCTGCTTGGTTCTGTTCAGTTGGGGTTTTGCATTAAATAGTTTGTAAATACAACAAATTATTTTACAATTCAACCATCAATCGTTTTTACTTTGAACTGAATTGAGATGACATGTGTTGTCAATTCATGCTATAGAACTGAACTGAATTACATTGAATGGCTGTTGAAACGCTTCAGGTAGGCAGAGAACTCCTGCTTCATTTGGAGGAGTTCAAACAAGTTAAGCCGGGTATCCACTCTACGATAACTTCAACCATTGTCTTCAGCTGCAGCTCAAAATGTACGACAAAGACCGCAGAGCTTAAATGTTCACGCCTAACGATGCATATTCTAACACCGCACAGCCCGACACTTTCATGTGATCTACCTGCTAAAACTCTATGTCCAAAAACCACACATCTGACTCACGCTGAGAGATGGCGCTGGTTAGACTGCCCAACCTGGAAGAAGAAGAACTCCTGTGTTTGCACATGCACAGTTCACAAGGGTCTGGTAAATCAGCTCATAGCTCTGCTTCGACAGCAGCATTCACTAACACCTCACCAGGGCCGACATGATTGATTTTCTCCTGATCTTAGGATTTCTGATTGGGAGGCGGTCGCTAGGCTGATCGCCCCTCGTTAGCCCATGTAGAGGGGAGTGGTGGCCAAGTGGTTAGGGCATTGATCATGGAAACCTTAGGTCCTGAGTTCAAACCCAACTCCCACAGACTGACACTCTGGGTCTCTGAGCAAGACCCTTACCCCCACACTGCTACCTGGGTGCCTCACAGGGGAGGCACCCAGGGGAGGGGTTAAATGCAGAGAGTTAATTTTGTTGCTTTGTACTTTTAACAGTTCTTTAATATCAAGCTACCAGAAAGAAAATACCTAATAAATCAATATTAATTGGAGAACCTTGTCTTCCATAACAACCACCCAACATAATCAGTCAGATAAATAATATTCTACTGTTTTTGCTCTAAAAGACAGATAGTAGCAATCAAACTAAACACTGAAAACTAAACAGCATATTGAGCTGCTCTGATTCTCCAAAAACATCCAGTCAATACCGTTCTCTACCTGTTAAGCCCAGACGGCTTTAAAAGAAGCTTCTCTCCGAAAATATTCGACTGAAATAAATAAAAAAAAGCTCCATAATTATCAGATGTAAATGCAGCAGTTTGGTACCAGAGTGAACCACTATCACAGCTGTTTCTATCTCTGATTTATTTTCTGAATATACAATGAAAAGCAAATTAAAGTTCTCATTAAAACCCAAAAAGACACCTTAGTTTGTATTCATCACCAATTCGATTACAGCTTCAGCAGATTAGGGCTGAATCAGTTGAGTTATATTTGGTTTTATTGGGCCAGGGGGGAGCGGTGCTACTGGCAGCGCAGCCAAATGGGCCGAAACAATGCCAAAAGGGTTTTTCTCTGGTCTAATAAAAGGGCTGATTTCCATTTCAGGTCTCTTTCTGCATACGACCTAAAGTGAACTGTTCCTAAAAGCTCAGAGAGATAGCAGTGATTACTACTTTCATAAACTCTATTTCACGTCACCTAAAGAAACATCAGAAAATGATGCGCAGCAGGTTGTCGGATGGGTAAGACTCTCTAGTCTCCAAGGATACCGACGAGGGGCGGAGCAACGATTCATTCCACCTGAAGCATCTTTCTGAAAGTTTCCACCACGTTTGATGGACCTTTAAATTGTATCTTTGAAGTGTGTAAAAACCGAGCGTAGAAAATAAACTATTAGAGTGACCTGTTTTAGAAGGTTTAAGAGGTGAGATTTATGAAAAAGAATCAAGATTCTCGGCTAGAAAAGAGGCGCCGTCCTTTCAGCAGAGCAGTGGAATTAAAGCCTTAAAACTTCTGAGTCTCTACTGTACCTCAGAGATAAACCCCCGCCTTGTTCAAAACGTCTGTAACGCATCTAAACGTCAGTTTTTACTCCTGCCTCATAGAGGGCAGCACTACACAGCCAGTTACGCTTTACAATCACAAACCGGTTAAAACTGACCTGTACGCCACGTTAATCCAGTCTGAGAACCTTGAGGACCCTCAGAGATAATCTAGAAATATCCAACCAGCAGATCTTTACGTATTTAGTGCATCCCTTTCACTGAGGGTGTTGATGTCCCAGAAATATGGGCTGTATACGGCGTTCTCTGCAGGCTACCAGCTACAGCTGATTTACGTCACACTGAGTCCACTGGGCCCAGCAGCTGGACTCTCGCTCCCATACTGGTCACCAAAACATAAGAAAGCTGCTAAATTTCATGTTAAACTTCCATCCATCCATTTTCCATCATACGTATCCCTGTTGGAGGGGCGAGGGGTGCCGGTGCCTCTGCTGTCAGTAGTTTAGAGGGGGGGTCCATCCTGGACAGAGAGGGGGGGTCCACCCTGGACAGAGAGGCGGGGTCCACCCTGGACAGAGAGGGGGGGTCCATCCTGGACAGAGAGGCGGGGTCCACCCTGGACAGAGAGGGGGGGTCCATCCTGGACAGAGAGGGGGGGTCCACCCTGGACAGAGAGGGGGGGTCCACCCTGGACAGAGAGGCGGGGTCCACCCTGGACAGAGAGGGGGGGTCCATCCTGGACAGAGAGGGGGGGTCCACCCTGGACAGAGAGGCGGGGTCCACCCTGGACAGAGAGGGGGGGTCCACCCTGGACAGAGAGGGGGGGTCCATCCTGGACAGAGAGGGGGGGTCCACCCTGGACAGAGAGGGGGGGTCCATCCTGGACAGAGAGGGGGGGGTCCACCCTGGACAGAGAGGAGGGGGTCCACCCTGGACAGAGAGGGGGGGTCCACCCTGGACAGAGAGGGGGGGTCCACCCTGGACAGAGAGGCGGGGTCCACCCTGGACAGAGAGGGGGGGTCCACCCTGGACAGAGAGGGGGGGTCCACCCTGGACAGAGAGGGGGGGTCCATCCTGGACAGAGAGGGGGGGTCCACCCTGGACAGAGAGGCGGGGTCCACCCTGGACAGAGAGGGGGGGTCCATCCTGGACAGAGAGGGGGGGTCCACCCTGGACAGGTCTCCAGTCCATCGCAGAGACAAACATGACAAACAACCATTCAGACACACCTAAGGAGAATCTAGAGAAGCCAATTAACCTAACAGTCATGTTTTTGGACTGTGGGAGGAAGCTGGAGTACCTGGAGAGAACCCACGCATGCTCAGGGAGAACATGAAAATATGCAGAAAGACCCCGGGCCGGGAATTGAACCCGGAACCGTCTTACTGCAAGGCTGCAGTGCTACCCACTGCAGCAATCATGGTAAACTTTTAAAAAGGAAATTAATTTTGGTCAGATTAGAAAAGATTTTATCAGGTTATAAATGTTAGATTCTGTGACGTTTTGAAGACAAACAATAGATGATTTTGCAGATTTAGCAACATTTCCAGAACCCTTTTAGTTCTGCCTGGATGAGATCTGCAGACAGTCGGCCATAAATCAATGCATCAGTCTATTATTCTCACTGAGCAGTTTTTATAGATGCTTCACATTTCAAACAACCACTTTTATTAATAATCAGAATTAAAACCAGATCTTCTGAAACTCAGTAAAAACATAAATGAAACTCTGGCTCTTCCATGTGAGATCATTCTGGATTTAGAGCCGTAGCTGTGACTGAGTCAGCACTTCATCGCAGGCCTGATCTGGTTATACAGGCAGCTTAGGAAAAAAGCGTAAGAGAAAGAATGAGGCGAAGAGCTTGATGAAAGAGATTTATTTTGGGTCTAGATTTGATAACCTGTATTCAATCTTCTCTGCACTGTCCTCCTGGCTCTGCAGATGCTGTGTGCCTCTTTTTTTTCTCTCCTCTTTCATAATTTCTTTTCAATCAGTTCCACCTGCCGTCTGTGATGGTGCTGAGATAAAATATGGGGCCGGCCTCAGGCTCTAAAGTGGTTTATCTCCATAGAGACATGTTGAAAACCTCTGCACATTCAAATCTTTAATTTCCTGATTTCCGACGGCATGGCGGGACACGTGAGACACAAACGCGACGCGAGGATGGCGTCCTCAGCTGTCAGTACCATCAGCCATCAGCGGCTCATTAAGCTGCTTCAAATGTTGCTTTTGTTTCCTCCCAAAATCATCAGCAGCCGCCGTCAGGCGCTAAACGGGAGACTGCAGCCTCTCAACTCAGCCTCTAAGTGAAAATGAAAGATTCTATGAATAAATAATGTATGAAGAGTTGATTCATCCATCATTTTTAATGATGAATTTACGCCATTAATGTCATTTACATGATTTGCACTCAACTCATCAAAATGATGAAGTGTTTGAAGGGAAATAACGTGGCAATAAAAATTGATTTAATCTGTAAATTGCAGCTGATTTGTAAGGTGTTCTGAAGGAGGGAGCTCTGCTTCTTCCTCAGCAGGCGCTAACGCCGCTCACAGAGCCATGCTCAGATTGTAAAGTACGACGAGGCGGAGGGGTGTGGGGGGGACAGGCCAGGCTTTGTCTAGAAGTGGGGAATAATGACGGTGCAAAGAGCAGGTGCCGGTTCTGCAGAAGCTCAAATTTTGAAATGCCAAGTGCAGCGAAACGTATATTTCATGTCAGATTTATCGCTGGTTTATTTATATCCAATTTTCCTCGGGTCACATGGGTAATAAGTGTGAGAGCCCAAATAATTTACACACAGGTGCAAGTGTCTCCTCCTGATAGGGACTCATCTGGGCTCGTCTATGCACCCTTCTAAATCACCCTGATGGCAGGAGCAAAGGTCAGCGGAAGGAAAAGAGAACATCCAATCAAGGGTATGAAAAGACATAAAATCCAAACTATTAAATTCAGTTCAACTCTTTATTTACTGGTAGGAAGTATTGGTCACCAGGAAACGGTAAATATATCATCAGTGTGGTGAAGGCACCTTGTCCTCAGAAAAAGATGGGCTTCCCGTTTCAAAGGCTAGAAAACATTGTATATTATGCACCATAAATCCATTTATGGTGATTATTTTGGAGGAAGAAATGCATTAAAGCCTCATAATAAACATATGCGCTGCCTTGTTATGACTGATAGTAAAAGATTTAGCAGGAAATGCCTTCGACAGGATGCCTCGTAAACGGAAACAGTAGGCAAGTCGCAGTGGCATGAATATTTGTGTATTTTTCTAATAAACTCAGGCTAGTTACAGAAACGTTTACAGGATTCGCTCCCTTCCCTTTTTTCTTGTTGACTCGTGTTTTAAAAGGAAATGATAGAGTAATAGAAAACATGAGAAAAGAAAAACAGCAAACAGGCCCCAGCAATCTCCTGCTGGGTTTCCATGGTGACTAGTTAAACATACTTCTCTGCCAAAACTGTTTAGTTTAGTTTATTTGCATCACAAGCAGTGGATCTCAGAGCGTTGTGGTTAAACCCAGCATGTGTTTAGATCGGCGTTTGGGTGTGAATGTGTGTGTGCATCAAGATGACTGACAACCCGACCAAGGAGGAACTTCATGGGTAGTCTGAATGGAAACACACTCAGTAGAAGTATGTTCGTTTTTATCTTGGGCCGGCTTTAATTATTCAGCCACTAAATGTGTGTAAAAGCCTGTTTTCCTGATGATACTAAACAACATATTTCTATGTCCAAAAACACTGACAGATGCTACAAGCATAACTCATCTATAACGTTCTATTGCTCAGGCTTCAAATTGATGGCAGCAGTTAGATACGCATCTATGTCCTTAAGCTCTAATGGTGGCAGTAAAAGACAGAAACAATCATCTTCTTTACGTGTGGACAATTTGACAGAACTTGGTTTCCTTTGGATGAACAGTAAGAGTTACTGTAGAACCTTTTCAGAACTTCCAGACTTTCTTTGATGGACCCCTGGATGGTCCTTGGCTGGTCCTTGGGTGATCCTTGGCTGGTCCTTGGCCGCTCCTTGGCCGCTCCTTGGCTGGTCCTTGGCTGGTTCTTGGCTGGTCCTTGGCTGGTCCTTGGCTGGTCCTTGGTTGGTCCTTGGCTGATCCTTGACTGGTCCTTGGCTGGTCCTTGGCTGATCCTTGGCTGGTCCTTGGCTGGTTCTTGGCTGGTTCTTGGCTGGTCCTTGGCTGGTCCTTGGCTGGTCCTTGGCTGATCCTTGACTGGTCCTTGGCTGGTCCTTGGCTGATCCTTGGCTGATCCTTGGCTGATCCTTGGCTGGTTCTTGGCCGGTCCTTGGCTGGTCCTTGGCTGATCCTTGGCTGATCCTTGGCTGGTCCTTGGCTGATCCTTGACTGGTCCTTGGCTGGTTCTTGGCCGGTCCTTGGCTGGTCCTTGGTTGGTCCTTGGCTGATCCTTGGCTGGTCCTTGGCTGATCCTTGGTTGGTCCTTGGCTGGTCCTTGGCTGGTCCTTGGCTGATCCTTGGCTGATCCTTGGCTGATCCTTGACTGGTCCTTGGCTGATCCTTGGTTGGTCCTTGGCTGGTCCTTGGCTGGTTCTTGGCCGGTCCTTGGCTGGTCCTTGGTTGGTCCTTGGCTGATCCTTGGCTGATCCTTGGCTGATCCTTGGCCGCTCCTTGGCTGATCCTTGACTGGTCCTTGGCTGGTCCTTGGCTGATCCTTGGCCGCTCCTTGGCTGATCCTTGACTGGTCCTTGGCTGGTCCTTGGCTGATCCTTGGCCGCTCCTTGGCTGATCCTTGACTGGTCCTTGGCTGGTCCTTGGCTGATCCTTGGCTGATTCTTGGCCGGTCCTTGGCTGGTCCTTGGTTGGTCCTTGGCTGGTCCTTGGCTGATCCTTGGCCGCTCCTTGGCTGATCCTTGGTTGGTCCTTGGCTGGTCCTTGGCTGATCCTTGGCCGCTCCTTGGCTGATCCTTGACTGGTCCTTGGCTGGTCCTTGGCTGATCCTTGGCCGCTCCTTGGCTGATCCTTGACTGGTCCTTGGCTGGTTCTTGGCCGGTCCTTGGCTGGTCCTTGGCTGGTTCTTGGCTGATCCTTGACTGATCCTTGGCTGATCCTTGACTGGTCCTTGGCTGATCCTTGACTGGTCCTTGGCTGGTCCTTGGCTGGTTCTTGGCCGCTCCTTGGCTGATCCTTGACTGGTCCTTGGCTGGTCCTTGGTTGGTCCTTGGCTGGTCCTTGGCTGGTTCTTGGCCGGTCCTTGGCTGGTCCTTGGTTGGTCCTTGGCTGATCCTTGGCTGGTCCTTGGCTGATCCTTGACTGATCCTTGGCTGATCCTTGACTGGTCCTTGGCTGATCCTTGACTGGTCCTTGGCTGGTCCTTGGCTGGTTCTTGGCCGGTCCTTGGCTGATCCTTGTCCGCTCCTTGGCTGATCCTTGACTGGTCCTTGGCTGGTCCTTGGCTGATCCTTGGCTGGTTCTTGGCCGGTCCTTGGCTGGTCCTTGGTTGGTCCTTGGCTGGTCCTTGGCTGGTCCTTGGCTGATCCTTGGCTGATCCTTGGCCGCTCCTTGGCTGATCCTTGACTGGTCCTTGGCTGGTCCTTGGTTGGTCCTTGGCTGGTCCTTGGCTGGTTCTTGGCCGGTCCTTGGCTGGTCCTTGGTTGGTCCTTGGCTGGTCCTTGGCTGGTCCTTGGCTGATCCTTGGCTGATCCTTGACTGGTCCTTGACTGGTCCTTGGCTGATCCTTGACTGGTCCTTGGCTGGTCCTTGGCTGGTTCTTGGCTGATCCTTGACTGGTCCTTGGCTGGTCCTTGGCTGGTTCTTGGCCGGTCCTTGGCTGGTCCTTGGTTGGTCCTTGGCTGGTCCTTGGCTGATCCTTGACTGGTCCTTGGCTGATCCTTGACTGTTCCTTGGCTGATCCTTGACTGGTCCTTGGCCGGTCCTTGGCTGGTCCTTGGCTGATCCTTGGCTGATCCTTGGCTGATCCTTGGCCGCTCCTTGGCTGATCCTTGACTGGTCCTTGGCTGATCCTTGGCTGATCCTTGGCTGGTCCTTGGCCGCTCCTTGGCTGGTCCTTGGCTGGTCCTTGGCCGCTCCTTGGCTGGTCCTTGGCCGGTCCTTGGCCACTCATTGGCTGGTCCTTGACTGGTCCTTGGCTGGTCCTTGGCTGATCCTTGGCCGATCCTTGGCTGGTCCTTGGCCGCTCCTTGGCTGGTTCTTGGCCGGTCCTTGGCTGGTCATTGGTTGGTCCTTGGCTGGTCCTTGGCTGATCCTTGGCTGATCCTTGGCTGATCCTTGACTGATCCTTGACTGGTCCTTGGCTGATCCTTGACTGGTCCTTGGCTGGTTCTTGGCCGGTCCTTGGCTGGTCCTTGGTTGGTCCTTGGCTGGTCCTTGGCTGATCCTTGGCTGATCCTTGGCTGATCCTTTGCTGATCCTTGACTGATCCTTGACTGGTCCTTGGCTGATCCTTGACTGGTCCTTGGCTGGTCCTTGGCTGGTCCTTGGTTGGTCCTTGGCTGGTCCTTGGCTGGTCCTTGGCTGATCCTTGGCTGATCCTTGACTGATCCTTGACTGGTCCTTGGCTGATCCTTGACTGGTCCTTGGCTGGTCCTTGGCTGGTTCTTGGCTGATCCTTGACTGGTCCTTGGCTGGTCCTTGGCTGGTTCTTGGCCGGTCCTTGGCTGGTCCTTGGTTGGTCCTTGGCTGGTCCTTGGCTGATCCTTGGCTGATCCTTGGCTGATCCTTGGCCGCTCCTTGACTGGTCCTTGGCTGGTCCTTGGCTGATCCTTGGCTGGTCCTTGGCCGCTCCTTGGCTGGTCCTTGGCTGGTCCTTGGCCGCTCCTTGGCTGGTCCTTGGCCACTCATTGGCTGGTCCTTGACTGGTCCTTGGCTGGTCCTTGGCTGATCCTTGGCTGATCCTTGGCTGGTCCTTGGCCGCTCCTTGGCTGGTCCTTGGCTGGTCCTTGGCCACTCATTGGCTGGTCCTTGGCCACTCATTGGCTGGTCCTTGGCTGGTCCTTGGCCACTCATTGGCTGGTCCTTGGCTGGTCCTTGATTGGTCCTTGGCTGGTCCTTGGCGGATCCTTGGCCGCTCCTTAGCTGCTCCTTGGCTGGTCCTTGAATGGTCCCCTACAATTTCTTTTTAAAAATCAATCTTTGTCCTAAAATATTCTTCCTGTCATGATTTCTGGACATCTATCAACATCTAATCCAAAGCGCCATCTCCTGGTCAGACCCTGTAATTCAGTGAAATGTTGGAGTCAGAGTAAAAAAAATTGCACGGCCAGGAGGAGGAGGGGGGTCACTCCAGCGGCTGGAAGTGGGCTGCCATTCGGTTGGCCATGACTGGGAACGGCTGCTACTGTATCAGAGTTAGCAGAGTTTTAATTGAACTTTCAGCTCTGGCTGCTCATTTTCAGCCACAATCATTTAGTCCCAGATTTGGATCCTGCAGTGACGGCCTGACAGCCAATGGGTCCAATAGGCGATGTCCTTTGGACAAAGATGGAGGGTAGTTCCTGTCGGTTCCAGTCCTGGATGCTCCATTTTAAAGGCTTTTCAGGCTTTTACTTTCATATCTTCTGATGCATACCTTCCTTCCACGGCCTATTAAAAGTAATAATATGTCATAATTAGGCATCTTGAGGAAGACGGCTTCTCAACACCTAATTCCAGGAACATGAGTTCATGGCAGCTGCTTTATGTCTTAGACCTCCTTCAAACTAAACTGCAGCTGAAGAATCATTTTCTAAACTTCCTAATATTCCACTTTTTTAACCATGTTTGTGAGGCTTTATATGGAAGGCAGCGTTGCTTATATCTCAGATCCTGATGGAAAATCCAAGGCTCTTCTATGCTACCATTGACCATTGATTCCTCTGCTGACTGCTAAATCTGGACTTTGTTTTTTCTTTAAAGGGAACCATGACTAGCCGAACATTTTGACCCAAATATGTTCTGATTTTTGTAACAACTTAAAAATGGATGTTTGTGATCCATTAAAACTCATAGCTACTTTAAAACCTTTATATCCATGTCTGTATATTTAAACAGTATGCATTGTACAAGGAAAAAAATGGCCGACCTCCATGGCTGAGAAATCTAACAAGTTATAAACCTTGTTATACTTTTCATCCATTGGTGTCGCCTTTCTTTGACCTGTGCAGTGCATGCTGGGTAATGATGCAGTTAGATCTCAGAGGACTGGAACTCCAGAGTATTATATGTATGAGGACTTTATTTTGTTTTGTTTTGTTAAATAACTTCAATGACGTCATATTTGATGGATGCATATTTCAGTCATGGACATTTTAACAGGAAAAATATTTTGTTTTTTTCCAAATCCATCATCCCACCAGTGGTACTTTCTCCAGCTGACCATTTTTTTATTTATTATTTTTTTACCTTGAATTTGCATTATGTCTGGCTGGAGTTATGGCTGAAGGTAAACAACTGGAGAACTTTGAATAATGAGAATCTGCTTATTTTGCCAAGAGTTTCTCCCCCCGTGAATTTGACCTCATGGAAAACTGTTCATGAATGATTGTGAGCATCAGTGAATTATGAATAAACCTTATTCTCAGGCACCACATGTCTCAACGCTGCTGAACTGAACATTGTTTTACAGCAGTGATTTGATTTCTGATCGTTTTGTCAATTTAAGTAAATATTGTGCTTTTATATTTTTATCTTGTCTTCAAATTGCATTTTTCTATTTGACCAAGTCTGCAAAAGGATCTGAATTTAGAAAATAAAAATGCTGCAGCAACCCTGACTTTGTTCGTCTAATGATCCCAGACATTCAGCCAGGACAGAAAATGGGAATGAAAGTGACTCTGGTGTCTAATAGAGAAATAGGAAGCAAATGGTGGCCGATGGAAAAGATGCGTCACCAACCAAACAGAACAAGAAAGGAAAAACATGAAGGTCTAAGGAGGGGAATGTCTGCGGGAATCTAAAAGTGGAGGAAAAAGAAGAGGTGGGAGGGATGTGGAAAAGCCAAAATGATCGAGTATCATTGCTTATTTTTATTCTCTGTTACTTCCTGCCTTGATTCCAATTCAGATCTTTAGATATTTCTGAAAAAATAACAACCTTTCTATCTTTAGCTGTCATCTCTAGACCCGATAGAGTTTTTCTCCTTCTTCTCTTGTTCCCATGCAGAGAGCTCAGAGTTGGAGAGGCATAGAAATACAGAAACAACAGATAATTCCTCCATCACGGGTAAAGCTTTTATCTTAAACACCTTTACTGGCTCCACATAAAGTCAGTTTTCTACTTTTCCTCATAGAGGTTTTTTAAAAATAAAATAAAAAGATTTTCATATCAGAAAGTAGGTAAGATCACCGACCAGGTCTGGCAACTAATGCTGTCTAATCGCAGAATCCCAGATAATGATATAATGATGTAAGTGACAAGGAGCTGTTTAGTGGGAAAAAAATAATCAACTATTCACCCTTGTTAAATAAACGAGATCGATGGATTTCACTCAGTCAGCATTTTATTTTTAGATCTTTGCAAAGAGAGAACAGTTCATCATGCGGGCCTTATTGCACCGTAATCAGCCCTGTTCTGATCTGATTACAGACACTTTGGTTAAACAGTGACATGTTATGAATAAACCTGAGAAAGAATCTGGTTTGTTTTGGGAAGATCTATGTCTGGTCTACAAACTCCCTCATGCAGAGAATTGTTTGGCCTTGCAGGTGAAACAGGCTGAGTGAAAACTTTTATAGCGAGTAAATAGGATAAATTGTTATATGAAATAAGAGAAACTACATTTTCCGACCAGAAGCTGGTAAATCCAGGACACTAGCAGAGAGCAAATGCTTTGAAAAAGTCATTTGAAAAAGCGTTGCTCTAAAAAATAAAGTGAAATATAAAAATAAATATTTTCCAACATTGATAGAAGTCTGATCTGGTTTGCCTCAGTGTAGTTCCCCGAACAACAGCCATGTCTGGCTAGAACTGATGTATGTCATGCTCACCACCATAGGAGTTCTTTTGCTTCTAATCTCCCAGTTATCGGGCTGTATCCTGAATGGTACCAGTTCATCACAGCTTCAGGTCAGTAAGGCTAGCTAACTAGAGACCTGACCAATATGGGGCTGTGACCCGGCAGCTCAGAGCGAGCGTGAAAAGATGTCTACATCTCAATAAAGAGGCTTTTAAATGAAGGAAGGAAATGTCAACCAGCAGTGGTTGGATTGTCCAACAATGAGCGAATATTGAATTTTTATTTTTTTATAACATATTTGTTGTTTGTTCCATTTTACCAACCTGGAAAAATGGACTACCCTCACTGCAACACTGTCTGTTCCATTATGGGAGCCAACCAGTCCACTCCAGTATTGATTCTATCAGGCTCTTCTCTAGAAAGGCTGAACTAAGTTAGAAATCCCTTACAGCCAAAAAAATGAAAATAAAAATATCAATTTTGTCACTTATTACGTATCTAAAAAAGAGCGGTTGCTGTCACTGTGCAGATTTGATTAATAAAGGAGCTACTGTCATTGAGCTGGGAGCAGAAATAACTGGCATATATGCTAATGTTCAGGTTGGTCTCTGCGGTGCAGGATTGGATTTATATTATTCTGTTTAATAATGTTAAGAGTTACCTTTTCTAAATTACTTCTTATTCTTACTGTTCCTGTTTGGGTTTTTTATTTGTCTCCTATTCAGCAGCTCTTCATTGTTTACAGTTATCTTTAGGTTTTATTTCCCAGTTTCCAGTCTCCATCGCCCCCTTTTGCAAATCTATTAATCTGTTGATTGTTTTGTCAATTAATTGATTAATAATCAGATAGCCAAAGATTATTTAAAGAAGACTTTTTAAACCAGCTAAAACTGAAACTTCTCCAGTTGAGGAGTTCTGGATAGAGCAAACTAACGCTGACATAGTTCTACTGACAGGATTAAATATCTTCAGAGATATTTATCAGCAGTTTCCTGACTCTCCTGCGGTTATAGTGTTGAGGACTGAGAAGTTAAATATTTAAAATATCTCCACAGTGATATAATTGTGTTAAATCTTCCCAGTTTTACTGCAGCAGCAACTTGTTGTTTTTTGGTATATTTGTTTTTCAGAGTGTCCTTCAGAGTCCCTCACTGTCCCCTTAGAAGGACATTTGATATTATGCACATGGATATATGTGCAAAAATATCAAATCAAGTCTGCATTGTGGGATTTAATGACATAATGGCTTTAGGCAAATTGGTGAATAAGAACTAATGCGACAACATTTCCTTCTTTATTCGATATACCAGCTTATATTTATTGAGCCACTTATTTTGTATTTCCTTTAGCTTTTGGCAGTTTCAGTCCTCCAAATAGAAGCCAATGGATTTTTCACAAACAGCCTGAAACATTAATCATGGATATCACCTAAAATCAATATAGCAAAGCTTCCAGCCAGCCAACGCTTTGCAGAGAGTTCGCTCTGCTATCTCCATACTTCTATCTGTGTCTTTCTTCTCTGCTGCTATCTTTCTTTCTATCCCTCTTCCTCCACAGCTCGTCGATCTCGCCTCGGGTGAAGGCTGTTGCTTAGGAACGGCTGAAGGAGCAGAGTGTGTATTAGATATGGTTTCTTTCTTCTTTCTCCCCCCAAGTCTCTATGACGAGTTCAGAACTTTTTCAGCGGGAAATGTCAAAGAAAATCAATCCCTTCCGCTCTCCTCAACTTCATTTTACTCTCCGTCCTGATAGGTTCCTTTTCTTTGACTTTCTCTCGCTCTCTCTTCATGCTAGCTGCTGCCTAAACAGACGTCTGTCTGTGTGAACTTGGTTCTTTTGACTCTCCATGAACAATATGTTGATTTTGTTGACTGCTCCACGCTTTGACATGTTGTCATTACTGTTTGACTCCTTCCAAGATCTCAGTCCCCTGCAGCTGATCTTATTGGCTCACAGCTAAATATCATAAATCCCTGTTTGTTCTAATCTTTACTTCTCAGTTATTATTCAAATAAACAATAACTACTTATAAAAGTGTTAGATATTAGCATGCAGAAAGAGAAAAACTTCAAGGTGGAGATTCTTCTAAAGTTGTTTGTACTTTTGTTAACTTTTTTAGCAGGACTGAGCCTAAAAAATATAGAATATAATTACATATGTCACTTATTTAAGGCAAAGAAGCCTCAAACTTTCATAATTAGCGTGTCTTTGTCAGAATGAAAACAATCTCCTAAATAAAAGTCAGGACCCAGAGTCATGGACCCAGAGCGGCAGTCTGTGGGAGTGGGGCTTGAACTGATAACTTCTGGATTCCAAGCTCTATGCTCTAACCACTAGGCCTCCTCTCCCCTAAACACCCAAACACTTAAACTGAGAGTGAAAGCAGTTTCACGAAGCAGGTTTACCGAAAACTCAAAGTTTTTTAACCTGAAATCAGGGAAACTCCGACTTTTCACAAAGAGAGTTTCCTCAGCCTCTGTTTCCGTTGCCATAGTAACATCCTCCTCAGAGATAACCTGGTCAGCAGCAGGTTTGTCCTCTGTCTCCTTACATCCAATCACAAGGTTTTATTTCCTGCTTTAGTCTGATTTTTGTCCTTGTTTTGCGCATAAAATGTATAAAAAAATGTGTTTGAATATTTGATAACAAACAGAAGTTTAACAGGAAAATTAACTCTACTGAAATTAATTTAAATGCAATTATGAATTTATGAAAGTAATAATGAGTTTTACTTCTTCATAGCCTTTTCAGATCCTTTCCATGAATGGAAGTCATTTCTCTGGCTGTTTATACCGACAGGTTTATTTAGTGGAGGGTTTTGTTTCTATTGATGTTCAGGTGAATTTAGTTAGTTTAGGAAATGGTGTTTGGTTTAGTTGATGTTAACGAGTCTCGTTTGTGTGTATTTGGTTGATGAGTTTGTTGTTGTTTTGTCAAATTGTCTGAAATAAAATCCCATTCATTCATTCATTCATTCAGCACATGAAGAACTACTGAAATTATTTTCAGATTACACATAAATAGATTAATTAAAGGGAGGGAAAAGTGAGTAAAACTTTCACCGAATAGAATAACAGAGACTGAAGACATCTGATCCGTTTCAGGGACGTTGACTTGATGCAGGCATCATTAGCCAAAGCTGAAGGCCAAGACCAGACTGGATAGAAGATGTTGTCAAGGGACACCCTGACTCTTTCTGCAGAGCCTGAGCTAATGGAGAATAGATTGTGTCAATTAACGCTCTCAACAAGCAAACATTAATCAGCTAATGATGGTTCAGCTGCAGTCAAATGAGGGCCGGAGGATCAGCGAGGAGATTATTGCACAGGCTCTACTTCCTGCTTATTTACACACCTTTTAACTCTAACTTTTTCTTTTTTTACATTTTGCAAATCTATATGTTGTTTTTTTAGATCTAGCTTTATGCAACATTACCTTCTTTTTTTTGCCATTGCCCAAAGCTTTTCAGGATTCTGACTCCAAACCAATAATTCTGATGTTCTGGATTCATTAAAAGTATCAGAGCTGATTCTGATCAATACAGATTGATTAGTTGCCCAAAAAATTTCAAAAGAAATATTAATTAGCTCTTAGTGCTTTAGCATATAAATCCCATTATACATGATCCCAGTATGAGTGATACTAAAGGCCAGTCGACACACTTTGCTTTTGACTACGCAGAAAATTCTCCTTAGGGACAAAAAATATTTTGCTTCTTCTCTAAGAAGCCTAAAAGTTACGCTTTTGGTTGAGCTTCTCTTTAAGATTTAATTTCATAATATTAGAAAAGTTTAAATAAATTAGAAATAGCCTATTTAGCATCTGCAGGCGTCCGGATATAAACTTATATTTAAGCTCTAACCTTTATATTGATTTCTCTGAAAATTTGCTGCCAATTTTTCTCAAAATATAACTCTGTTTTTTTTCTGTCATTCTCGTTATGGAGGGTCCGTCTACAGACCGTCCGCCTGGTTGATTAAGGATTTACAGGAAACTGCAGATGCTGCTTTAACAATAAAAAAAAAATCATGGTTTCAGTTTAACTGTTTGGTTCTGAGCTCCTATCATGAGTGAAATCACTGCTGAGAGGTTTTATTGATTTTGGACGTCCCAACCTGCCTCCATTACCCTATATGCATGAAATGTGTGCTTCCAGACAAACCTATAGTCAGTTCAGTTTATTTGAAAAGTGCCAATTCCCGTCACACGTCATCTCAGGGCAGTTTAAAGAGACAGTCCAAATAAATCATCCTGGTTGAACGTTTTCTACATTATCTAAGGAAATATGTGCTTATATGCTACTGTCTGCTTGAACACCCAGAATCATACGATGGCAGATTACGCTGAGCCAGTTTCTGCCAGAGGTTTTAACCTGTTCAAATTGAGCTTTTACTGTCCACTGTCGCTGCATGCATGCTTGAACTGAGGCATTGTTGTAGAGTGAGTAAATATCTACTGTTGCCACGCGCTCATCCAGGAGTGAATCATGCAAATTCAAAGACTCGATGCAATCAACAATCTTTGATTTTCCTTAGATAGAAAACATTGAACCAATCTGTCTGGATGATCTGGTTGATCTGGATCTATAAAGCGACCTGACATGACATGAGTTGTGTAATGGAGCGATATGAATAAACTGAACTGAACCGAACTGAAGATTCAGAAACGACCTCCCTCTGTTTTGATGACGTGTGAAATAATTGAAGGTTTTACATCAAAAACAGCAGAAATATATGTTGCTTATACCGACCAAACACTCTGTTAACAATGAAAGCAGTCTCTGTAATGTCTAGACTAAAGTCTTCCAGCATGTCCTGTTTGGTTAAACACATTCAATAAGTATTGATGGCATTGATTTGAAAAATCATCAGTAAAAAAACAAACAAAGAGAAAAATGAGGCTGTTTAATAATTAATGAAGTACATCAGTTAGTATATATGTCATCCTCCAACACCCGGATAACAGCAGCACTCTGTAGTCATAGAAAACGCGTTCGGTTGCATGCGTGTCCTCTCCAGTCACATTCACACTTCTTTTGCTCCTGGCTCCTGTAGCTCCTCACTGAAGGAGCAGCGTTTGCATGCAGGAGCTTTAACTTTCCCAAACATCGGCTCCCAGGAAGGAGCCCAGAGACAACACACTCATGCTCTCTGTCCGTTTATTTTCTGCAGCTAGTCTTTGTATAGTTAATGAGCTGTAAAATGTAGGTCAGAACAGTTTCTGTGGACTCTGTAGAGGAGGAGGATGTACGGACCACTGCGTCTCCTATTGCAGGCCTTTTGGGACTACAGGAGCCAGGCGGCGCTTTGGAATCAGGAGCAAATTTTAAGGTCTTTATACATTTTAAATAAAGTGCTTTAAGATCTAATGCTGTTATCACGTTTTGGTCATTATTTATGGGACATTTGCCGCCTGAACCTATGTTTTGCAAATCGGAAAATAAATGACGGCAATAAATAGGAAAATGGCAGCTTTACAGTAAAACTGAAATTTGCATTTGCCCAAAGGCCCTGAGATTGGTTTGCCTCCATGTGCAGCTGATTAAATTTGGCCATGCTTGATTTGTGCCAGCAGGCAGCTGTGTGTTGGTTGAGAGATGACCGCTGTCAGAGTGTGAAGAGGCATGCAGTCATCAGAGAAGTGCTTATTTGCTCCCGCCTTCTGCTGGACGCCATCGGAGCACAAATTCATGAATTCGTGTCGTTCTGATCCAAAACGGAAATAACAGCAACAGCTCCCATCTGCCTCCCCACATAACCATTTTATTGCCTGTCATACCAGGGCACATTTTTATCCTACAGTGATTTATGGCGGCAATGAAGCCAATTAAAGGAAGCTCAACATGCTAATCTTCTTTTTGTGTAACGGAACAGTTAATGCAGGGATTGATCTTTGTTTTGATGGAATGTCTGAAATGCGTCGTCCGTGGGGAATCGTTTTTCGCTTCCAGCCACACATAGGAACGCGGACATGCTGTAGCAGACAGAGAGCGATTAGCTAGTATCTGGCCAGAAGCCAGGATGACAGAACGCATTAACACATGGAACTAGCTTAGGGAGACGGTGAAACAGACGAGCCTTTCGGACACACAAGCAAATATCCTGCATGTTTAAAGGGAGCATCATCAACCATACCGACCATTCAGCAGCATTATTTACTTACTTTTTTCTACTGATCGCCCACATTTAAGCTAAAATGTCTGTAACGTATTTACCGTATTGCACAAACTTTTTAAGTTAGGGTTCAGGGGTTTCATTTCAAAGCTGAAATGTATTTGTTATTCATTTTTATTTTTCCTATTAATAGCGATGCTCGGGGGGGCGTACATTCATGTGGTGTCTCCAAATCTGCATTTTCATCCTGCAACAATAACCGAATTATCAAACCACCCCAGGTTCACCACCGATCACATGGTGAAGTTTGCAGACGACACCACGGTGGTGGGCCTCATCAGAGACGACAACGACCTGGACTACAGAGAGGAGGTGGAGCAGCTGGTGGAGCAGAGATAACAGCCTGATCCTGAAGGTGGAGAAGACCAAGGAGATCATGGTGGACTCAGGAAGAAGCGGCCTAACCACGCTCCACTGCTCATCAACAGCTCAGCTGTAGAGGTGGTCAGCAGCAGCAGCAG
This sequence comes from Cyprinodon tularosa, assembly GCF_016077235.1. Classification (NCBI taxonomy): domain Eukaryota; kingdom Metazoa; phylum Chordata; class Actinopteri; order Cyprinodontiformes; family Cyprinodontidae; genus Cyprinodon; species Cyprinodon tularosa. Next base: position 26,728 of record NW_024037887.1, read on the forward strand.
CAGCAGCAGGTTCTGCAGCAGCTTCTTCCCCACCGCCATCACACTGATGAACTGTTGAAACTCTAAACCTCAGACTCTGCATCACACTGATGACACTAAACCAACAACACTGCAGATTTGCACCGTATATTAATGCTCCTAATGCATTTGTTTTGTTTTTTCTCCCACTCTGTTTACATATGATCACTGCTGCACTTTAAGAAATGGAAATGTTATGAAAGCTGAACTAAATGAAATTTTATTTTGCATACACCGAGAGAATACAAAACGAAAGTCTAAGTTTAATGTTTAATGATAGTTTTACATCTCTGTACATTGGAAAGAGTTTCCTGTTTAATTTATCACTTTTCTTCAGTAGCTTAATACAGGTTCCTGTTCTGTTATGCCTTCTAAAGATGTCTAGTTTAATAATGTGTAAAAAAAAATATATATAAAACTCATAATATTGCACAAAAAAAATTTGCCCTTGATGTTATGGAAATATCCATTTTTATAGGAGAGAAAATATGTTTTAAAATTCAAATGCAATGATCAATTTCCTTCACTACTTTGGAGGTTTTTTTTCTTTGAGGAAGGTTAAAAAAATGTTCTCCTAACTTCCCATCCGAATAAAACGCTGGAAACTTTAGATTTATCAACAATCCTGATCTGGACCTGATTTTCCAGTCGCTTCTTTGGGTTTATTCCAAATATAGAAGTCTCACTATGCAGGTGAAACAGCTTATCTGCTTTAAATCTTTGACTAGATGGCTTTTTGATAATATTAAGGTGAAGTAATAAGAACTGAAAACACTTTGGTTTGGTGTCACATTGTCCAACTAAAGGAAATGCATCAGTGTTTATATTCTCTGTGCATTTTGACCACAGGAATCGTGTTTCCTTTGTCTAATCTCAGATCCGTCTCAGACTGCTTCCTGGTGGATGGTTTTCGTTAAGCAGCAGCTGGCGGACATCTTTAAATCTTAACCAGCTTCTCGTTTAAAGCAAAGTCCCACTGAAAGAAACCCTGAAAGACGACCTGATGACTGTCCTGCTGTGATCCTGAAGAAGTTTTATTCCCAGTCTGGAGAGGAAAGGAATTAGAAAACAACTCTGTTAGTTTAGTGGTTCATGTTTTTTTTTTACTAAATCACAAACTGGTAACACTGAGCTGCTCTTTGCATCATTGTTTGCTTGCAGCAGGAAGGTCTCGGGTTTAATTCCTGGCTCAAGGGCTGTCTGCCTGGTTAATGCATGTTCTCCTTCATGTCTGGTTTCTCTCCATTTTATCCACTTTTCTCAAACAATCCAGAAACAAAACTGTAAGGTTGACTGTAAGGTTGACTGCTGACACTAAGCTGCCCTTATATATAAACACTTTTCTGCCAACTGGAAAGAAAATGAACCATAATGAAATGTTTTACACTCTATAATAACAGCAGCAGGTCCAGAGGGAAGATTTTGCACAGAGTTAAATTCATTAAACGTTTGTGATTATTCTTCAGGAAGCACAGTTTTGATGTCAGACACTGACGGAGGAGGAGAAGGTCGACTTCATTCCCTCTGAACTCTGCAGGTCAGTAAAGTTCTTCCACACAAACCCAATCATCTATAACCTTATGGGCCAAGCTTTGGGCTGCAGTGCCGTTAAGACAGGATGAGAGCCATCTTTGTTTTCTTCTCACAAACATTAGCTGAATTATTTACCTGGAACAAAGAGGAAAAACATCCCTACTTATAGCAAACGGCCAAATATAACATCTGCACCAAACATTTGACATAATGCAGCCGAGCCAAAGCCGTTCTCCTGGAAACAGTCATTTCTAGTCATCTATGCATTATCCAGATGGAGGCTTGAGCTATAATACCAGCTTGTTTTACTCCAGATGAAACAAAGGGAAGCTGTTCCGCTCTTTAGCTCACCTGAAGTTTTAAAGCTCCCAGAAAGATGCTGACCTGTTCGCATCTAAGCTCTGTGAGATCATGTGGTCTTCAGCTTCAACTGGTTGTTCCCAATCATTTCAGTATAATCCGACACGCAGCTGTCTGCATGAGAGGGGGGGCGGGGGGGGGGGGGGGGGGGGGGGCTTCCTGTTCACAACTCACTGCAATTGGAACTGGAATTCACTGCACTCTTGTGAGCGACGCATTCTTCCATCGGCGTCTGTAAAGGCATCAGGTCCTGTGTTGCATGAAAGTCGATTAAAACTGAACTGAAGGGGTGAATAAATGCGACTCACAGAGCTGAGCGTCATATTTGGCAAATCTACAGCAGGAAGGAAGTCATAAAGCCGAGGCTCAAGCCATCATCAGACTTTTCATTTTAGGCGCTGCAGACAATAAGCACATTATGCTGTACTGACAGTACGCTTTATACAACAAATAGGCTTCAACACAAAATATGAGAAACACACATAAATCATAAACACCAACAAACAGAACAAACCAAGTTCTGATTATTATACCTGCAAAATGCTCCAGTCTGTTCTCATTTGGTTCTGTGCAGCTGCACCCTGCGAGCAGCGGCTCCATTTGCCTGAAATCACGATGAGCACTAAAGTGATGCTAGTGAATAGATGACACCCAGGTAACCCAGATGTTCACGCCCATTGTGAGAGATTTCAGCTTAGTTTAACCTCATCTTTATTTTCCATCTTGAGAATTTCCTATTCCGGGATAATTGGTGGAAATCCAACTTTAGATGTTTAATTCTCAGCCAAAAATCAAATTAATTCTGAGAAGGTAAGAGTTTTAGACTCAGTTTGATCCTGGATGAGTTCTTATGACGCTAAAACCTTTGTTTTTTAGGGATGGTTAATGGTTCACTATCATTAAGTTAAAACAAACTGACACATCTCTGACTTTGATCTGTTTTCTTCTTTTACCCTGATAGCAAACCCAGTACAGCTGTAAACACTAGTCTTTAACGAGGTTTAGTCCGTTGATTAGAGATTATCTAGAATGAATTAGAGGGGGCCTGTCCAGGAGGGGAAGACAAGAAACTTTGGTTTGTTGAATATTAACGTAAATAAAAACGTCTCTGTTGGGTGAAAGTTGAAGCTTGGTTGATCAGAAACAAGCAAACAGCATCAAGTCAAGAACAAAATCCAAGAAACTCAACCTGGATGACTTTCCCAGCGACATCCATCCAAACCAGAACATTCCGCTAACCAGAAACATTTTCTGTCCAATGAGCTCATGGATTTATTTGGAGGTGAGGTAAACATAGAGAAAGACAGCAGGTGTCACCAGCCGAGGCTTCTTCCATATTGCCAGACGGGTTTTTTAATTAATGGATTATATTTGTGCTCCAATCACTTCCAGGCTGAGAAGGTTTCCTGCAGAGAAATTTGTCAGACTAAAAACTTATCATTTAGAAAGCTATTTCTTCTGCCTTAATTTTTTATTCTGTGAATATTTCAATTTATTTAATATTGTTTTTAATTTCCAATATGATAAAAAACAAGAATTCTTACATAACTTGATATGCTTTCCTTTCTGCATCATTGGTATTATTTATTAAATTGGATTTTATGAATAATTATCCTTGATAAGAAATTTGAGAATGAAATTAGATTATAAAGGAATGTTATTAGGAAATGTTTTTCCTATTTTACTCACCTCTCTAAATCAGACGCTGAAACCATCTAATCTGACCGTTTATTTTCCTTCTAAATATCAGAGCTTTTCTGTCCCAGCCAGGCTTCGCAGGAAGACATATTCAGCCACTTGCCTCCATGATGAAGGTTTCTGTGTCACATGACCTAAGCTCAGCCAGGGATGAAGATGAGTGTAAAATAGGGTTTTTTCTTTTAGCATCCTCACAGAAATTCTACATTATGTTATCTACTGATGTTCCTGTTTAAATACTGAAGCTTTTGAAAATAATAAGATAATGTTGGTAATTATCTTATTTGTTTTTCACTGTGCCTCTGCGTAAGGAGATTAAGTTGGAAATTGTGTGTTTAAATGAGATTATAGTTGGTGGAGTCCCAATGTGCCGCAGCGCATAAAACTAAATAAATACGGATTTAATAGTGAATCCGCATATTTGGACTAAAGCGCCAGCTTCCTAATTCTCATCGGTCAGAGTTCTTTAAATGTGCTTAAAAAAAAGGAATAAATAACCCGCTGCATTGTTCCTTGGTAATATGTCTGCTTTTTCTAAAGCCTAGAAAATAAGTCTACTTAAGAACAGCTGTAGCTCTATATTCTGGTGAATTGGTGCAGAGCGGTTTATTAGTCAGAAACACGAGAAGCTGATAGAAGCCAGATCAGGATAACAGCTGATAGTCTGACAGCCACTCACTAGATTTCCATTCCTCCAGCAAACTATAAGGCATGAATGAAAACTTTACAAACTGTTATTTATTCCTCTCTGAAAAAATGATTTCAGATTTAGGTTTTTTCTTGCTAAAGAAACTAAAGAATAACTGATAGATTATATATCAGTTATGATTAGAGAGTCTTTGGTTCAATATCCACAGGATTTGAACCAGTTTCAGTTCTGTTAGATTTACAGTAAAAATACATCATCCATCCATCCATCCATCCATCCATCCATCCATCCATCCATCCATCCATCCATCCATCCATCCATCCATCCATCCATCCATCCATCATCCATCCATCATCCATCCATCATCCATCCATCCATCCATCCATCCATCCATTCATTCATCCATCCATCCATCATCCATCCATCATCCATCCATCCATCCATCCATCCATCCATCCATTCATTCATCCATCCATTCATTCATCCATCCATCCATCCATCCATCATCCATCCATCATCCATCCATCCATCCATCCATCCATCCTTCATCCATCCATCCATCCATCCATCCATCCATTCATTCATCCATCCATCCATCCCTCCATCCATCCATCCATCCATCCCTCCATCCATCCATCCATCCATCCATCATCCATCCATCCATCCATCCATCCATCCATCCTTCATCCATCCATCCATCCTTCCATCATCCACCCATCCTTCCATCCATCCATCCATCCATCCCTCCATCCATCATCCATCCATCCATCCATCCATCCATCATCCATCCATCATCCATCCATCCATCCATCATCCATCCATCCATCCATCCATCATCCATCCATCATCCATCCATCCATCCATCATCCATCCATCCATCCATCATCCATCCATCATCCATCCATCCATCATCCATCCATCCATCCGTCATCCATCCATCATCCATCCATCATCCATCCATCATCCATCCATCCATCCATCCATCCGTCATCCATCCATCATCCATCCATCCATCCATCCGTCATCCATCCATCCATCATCCATCCATCATCCATCCATCCATCATCCATCCATCCATCCATCATCCATCCATCCATCATCCATCCATCCATCATCCATCCATCATCCATCCATCATCCATCCATCCATCATCCATCCATCATCCATCCATCCATCATCCATCCATCATCCATCCATCCATCATCCATCCATCATCCATCCATCATCCATCCATCCATCATCCATCCATCATCCATCCATCCATCATCCATCCATCATCCATCCATCATCCATCCATCCATCATCCATCCATCATCCATCCATCCATCATCCATCCATCATCCATCCATCCATCCGTGTGAGTGGGGCTCAAACCCAGAACCTCTGGTTTCCAAGCTCTATGCCCTAACCACTAAGCCACCCCTCCCATCAAAAAGGGAGAGGTGGCAAAAAAGATGGAGGAAGCATCTCCATCTTTACAGTATACAGAATGAGGACTTTAAATAATATCATCACCTGCCTCATCAAACAGCAGGGTGAGCAGACCTGGCACACACCATGCCACACAAAGGAAGCCTTTCTGACGGCATGCTTTATCAGGATGTGTAGAACGGTTCATTATGTGGCAGACAGGTCATGACGGGTCTCTGTGGGCCGTCGGAAAAAAGACGTGCACCGCGCTGAACAATTAAAACACTCCACTCCATCCTCAGAGGCACACACATATTGCAAGCATGCAGACGTTCTGGATGAGAGAAAGCAAACACAGAGTGGTGGTATAGTTACTTTGGTAACTGCAGTTTGCTCTGACAGCCATTTTAATGAGATAAGGAGAGAAGGGGGTGAGTCAGTGCCACCTCCCTCCCTTCCTCTCTTCCCTCTTTTCATATGTGGCCAGAGAGGGCCGACGCTGTTAGTTTCAACGAGAACAAGACCAGCAAAGAGAGACAGAGGACGAAGACAGGAGAAATGAAACTGACATGAAAGGACGTGCAGCGGTAAATAAAACAATGACGAAGCAAAGAGGATGCATGGAGATAACTGCATTCCTTTTATTTGACTAACAGGAGGGAATAAGACAGGGTGTGAAATAAAGTTATGCACTAACTAGATAGCAGAGAAGATAAATGAGCTGCTGATAAGGGAGCTCTGATCTTTAATACCTGAAATAATGAAAGGAAGGAGGTCAGGAGAACCAACAGGAGACCAGATGTTTCCAAGTTGATGTGGAAACAGGAAGCAGCATCCTAGATGCTGTCAATGTTTGTCCAGCCGCTTCTTCAGCTCTCCACCAGCCTCTCCTGTTAGACCAAGCTAAGCAGCAGGTTGTCGGATTATCTTAGCCTACAAGCTACACTACTCCACTTCAAATGGAATCAAGCATGAGGCCCACTGGGAGCGTCATGTAGCAGCGCATTACCTGCCACTGCAGCACTGTAAAGGCAGGACTGCCTCAGACTGTGGCTCTGATGCAGCAAAGCATGTATGAGCTGCATGTTGAGACATGTCTCAGCTGCTCTGTATACTTTGAGTTAAAATAGCACGTCATTGAATACTTTTAAATTTCCTTTCTAATTTTAACAGTCAACCACCTACCTGGGCTGGGATTGGCCAGAGTCTAAAGCTTAGCTGAGATCAGGGTACATAGATGTAGTCAGTTGAAAAGGCAAGGTAAACCTGCAGCTTGTAATGACATAAAGCGGTGGATGTTTTTAATCTAATTATTAATATTTTTATCAGAGTAAAAGCTTTTCCTACAGCGCTGGATGTGGCCTTGAACTAACCAGTAACTTCATGACATCTGCTAGCGGTCTGCTATCAGATCCAGCCAGTAGCCTTCAGAGTCTGGGAGTTACAGGTCTAGAGCCCAAAGTAGCTAAAAGTGGCCAAAAGTAAAAAAGTCAAAGCAAAAAAAATGTTTTGGTTTTAATCTTAAATCCCAAAAATTGAAAAATGTGTGAAATTAAAGTGGTTATCTATTTTAGAAGCTAAAGTCCAATTTCCACTTCCCTGTGAAAACCGATCCGTGCCGAGTTCGGACTGAGCTTGGATCAGTTAACCGCGCCGAGCTGAGTTCCTTACAACCGTTTACACATCATGCTAGCGCGGTTCCTCGCCTCCCAGTGGCGATATGTGGTACTACCGCTCTCTAGAGGCAAACAAGCAATTCAACATGGCGGCGGCCGTAACATTCAGGAAGTTTGGTTATAATTGTGATATCTTGTTGTTTGCGGAGAGTCGGGCGAAGAAGGCAGCCTTTGGTGAATCTACTTGACAGAGTCGGCTTTTAGGAAGTGGATACGACAAACGATGATCAGGGCTTCCAGACGCAGGAAACAACGACAGGCGTTGAGGTTCATCACACTGCTGAGCAGAATCATCACGGGAAACAGTGTGATGCAGTACAGAAGCAAGGATTTTTATGAACGTCTGAAATTTCCTGATTACGGAGGCTGACTGTGAGGAGATGAGGCTGTCCGTTCATCCGCTCTTTGTTATCTGAGAACCGACCCAGAACTGAGCCTCGCCGAGTTCTACTGATGAACCAGTACCATGTTAGCGCGGTTCGGTTGGGTCCGGCATGTTCTGGTTCAGTTTTAGTGCCGTTTACACTCAACACTAATCTCAGTAACCACGCTCAGACGATCTCTGCACAGTTTTAAAATGGTAGCGTAAAGGGGGCTGATGAATTTCTCTTTGGATATCCGAATATTTGAGGAAACTGATCGAGTAAAAAAGAAAACAAAACTGAACATCTAACATCTAGTTTGACTACATACACTATATTGCCAAAAGTATTTGCTCACCCATCCAAATTATTGGAATCAGGTGTTCCAATCACTTCCATGGCCACAGGTGTATAAATTCAAGCACCTAGGCATGCAGACTGTTTTTACAAACATTTGTGAAAGAATGGGTCGCTCTCAGGAGCTCAGTGAATTCCAGCGTGGAACTGTGATAGGATGCCACCTGTGCAACAAATCCAGTCGTGAAATTTCCTCGCTCCTAAATATTCCACAGTCAACTGTCAGCTGTATTATAAGAAAATGGAAGTGTTTGGGAACGACAGCAACTCAGCCACGAAGTGGTAGGCCACGTAAACTGACGGAGCGGGGTCAGCGGATGCTGACGCGCATAGTGCGAAGAGGTCGCCAACTTTCTGCAGAGTCAATCACTACAGACCTCCAAACTTCATGTGGCCTTCAGATTAGCTCAAGAACAGTGCGCAGAGAGCTTCATGGAATGGGTTTCCATGGTCGAGCAGCTGCATCCAAGCCATACATCACCAAGTGCAATGCAAAGCGTCGGATGCGGTGGTGTAAAGCACGCCGCCACTGGACTCTAGAGCAGTGGAGACGCGTTCTCTGGAGTGACGAATCGCGCTTCTCCATCTGGCAATCTGATGGACGGGTCTGGGTTTGGCGGTTGCCAGGAGAACGGTACTTGTCTGACTGCATTGTGCCAAGTGTAAAGTTTGGTGGAGGGGGGATTATGGTGTGAGGTTGTTTTTCAGGAGCTGGGCTTGGCCCCTTAGTTCCAGTGAAAGGAACTCTGAATGCTTCAGCATACCAAGACATTTTGGACAATTCCATGCTCCCAACTTTGTGGGAACAGTTTGGAGCTGGCCCCTTCCTCTTCCAACATGACTGTGCACCAGTGCACAAAGCAAGGTCCATAAAGACATGGATGACAGAGTCTGGTGTGGATGAACTTGACTGGCCTGCACAGAGTCCTGACCTCAACCCGATAGAACACCTTTGGGATGAATTAGAGCGGAGACTGAGAGCCAGGCCTTCTCGTCCAACATCAGTGTGCGACCTCACAAATGCGCTTCTGGAAGAATGGTCAAAAATTCCCATAAACACACTCCTAAACCTTGTGGACAGCCTTCCCAGAAGAGTTGAAGCTGTTCTAGCTGCAAAGGGTGGACCGACGTCATATTGAACCCTATGGATTAGGAACGGGATGTCACTTAAGCTCATATGTGAGTCAAGGCAGGTGAGCAAATACTTTTGGCAATATAGTGTATAAGCAGCTTTGATAATTATCCTGATATTAACACAGAATCCTTTAAAGCAGGATTAGCCCACTCTTTAACAGTCAACATGTCTGAAAGGATCGATGCAGCGGGGAGGTTGATGGGGGGGGGTTACTGACCCACCAAGCGGTTCGTCTCCAGAACAGATGCCCAGGCGACCTCAGCTGACTCCTCTCAGTGTGAAAGAGCAGCGTCTCTTCTTCAAGCGCCTACCGGATGATAAACCCCTCCTTCTACCTCCTAGGAGATGCTTTGTCACTTCAGACGCTCGTGTTCCAGTAAATCTGCTTCATTCATGAAGCGGATCAAGAGATGCTCAATGTTAATTTAAAACCTTCATATCAAAGTTCTGGGAACCAGTGTCAATAATAATCAGTCATTCAAGTCTATTAAAATTACAGGAAATCTTTATCCTTTACTTTCCTACGGGATTTTTAGAACTACTTCTCATTAACAGATATTCCATCTCACAAAATAGGCCTTTTATTATTTTGCTTTCATTGCTTATGAAAATGATGATCTCCTCCTCACAATAACAGGAACATACTCTGAACACTTTTTGTCTTTATCTATTTAATGCAGGAACCTCTTCTGCAGCCCGAGGGTTTTATGCATGATGATTAGCATCACTCTTTATTCAACATTATTTTGAAAGTGCGCTTTTATAGGAGTGGTTGTTCTACACAAACACTAAGGCAGGCAGAACAGGAATACAGAGAAAGAGGCGCAGAGCAAAGCGTTTGCCAGATGGACACATCTGTGACCAACTGCCATTGAACAGGATCCAGGTGTGCAGGTGTTCCCGTGAGTGTTGGTGTTTGAGAAAGAGGCTGTTTTACCACAAAGGAAAAGCAGAGAAACTCGTTTCTCAGATTAGAAAATATCTTTGGTCTGAGATGTTCAATCTGCACAGCTTGGATCTCAGTCTCTGTTCATTTCAATTGGGCCATTTATTTACATATATATATATATATATATATATATATATATATATATATATATATATATATATATATATATATATATATATATATATATATATATATATATATATATATATATCCCAATAGTGAATCATGGAGCACTTTTAAGGCTAGGCTTAAAACTTTGCTTTTTGATAAAGCTTCTAGTTAGAGTGGCTCAGGTTATCCTGATCTATCTCTATAGTTCTGCTGCTGTAGGCTTAGACTGCTGGAGGACATAGGGACATTTTCTATGTCTGCTTCTGTCTCCTTGAACCCCAGTGGGCCTCAGCAGATGGCCGCTCACACTGAGCCTGGTTCTGCTGGAGGTTTCTTCCTGTTCAAAGGGAGTTTTTCCTCTCCACTGTCGCTACAAGCATGCTTAGTGTGAGGGATTGCTGAAGAGTCAATGAGTCGATGCAATCAGCTGGTTTTCCTTAGATAGAAAACTTTGAATCAATCTGACTGGATGATCTGGTGAACTGAGATGACATGATGTGAATTGGCGCTATAGAAATAAACTGAATAGAATGAATAGCGTCCTTTCCACTGATGCATGAACCCAAAGGCAGAGTAATGTATGGTGACAGTGAAGAGAAAACCTTTTGAAATCTTCGATTTTTATGATAATTGGACATTTTCTTTTTGCACTTTTCTGATTAAAAAAAGTCAGAGAATATTGAGGGTTTAAATTTTAAAATCTTTTTAAATAAAAAAAAAAATCCACCATTTTTCTCTTGAAAATATGTGAAAAAATGTAAAAATTTCTGATCTCCTTTTTGGGGAAAAATTCACTGCCCGTGTTTTTCTTCCTAACAATATGGCAGGAATAATTTAGTTGACTCTTTTTAAAATTGACCAAAATAAATCCCCTCGGTTTAAAGAAAGGAGTTAAAAGTTAAAAGAAGGCGTCTTTAGTTTCTGTTTGTATGGGAACTAAAGCAGTAGAGCTTAGTTCTTACTTCTGTATCAATCAGCCTTATGATAGCGTGGCAGCTGGTTTGGCCCCCCCACCTGGACCCTGAGACAGTCCCAGAAAACATGATCCTCATGTGTTGCAGCTGCATGGGGAGTATTGGATGTCCTGTCAGGTTTCCTGGATGAAGCTGATGAAGATTTATGTCAGCCTGAAAATCACGGCCTCAGACGGATGCAAAACACAAACTGTTTTAATAGATCAAGCTCACGCACACACCCACACGCCTTTAAATCATCACTGGGGTGTGACCTATATAACGTTATGGAAAACACCACGGCAGCACCAGAGAAACAAAAACAGTGGAGTAGAAAAGACGTGAGAGGAGCCAGAAAAAGGCTGAATTGATAATGGATGGAGGCAGGAAGGCAAGTAATGAAGCAATCTGTGCAAAGCAATCTGGTACCAGACAATAAAACGAACCCAAACCATCTGCAAAATATCTGCCGTTACATCAGATCTATCTCCATTTAACAGCCTCTAAGGTCGGTACATGAAAACCAAAGCAGCTTGTAGCTCGCATTTAGAAAAGAAATCCACTTTAAGATCCTCTGATTCACGTTTTATGCATATTATTATTATTATCTTTTTCCATTTTAAATTAATCATTTAGACTGGATGTAATAAAAGTTGCAGCTTAGAAACATTAAGGATGTTTCTAGAGTACTTGGGAGTTTGGGATATTTTAGTTCTACCAAATTTCTACTAAAATATGCAGGATAGGAGGATTACTTCTACTATGGATCTAATCCTAATAAATTCAGCTTTGATTTCAGCATACGGGTCATTTTGATAATCAATGTTTCATCCATCCATCGATTATCTAACACACTTCATCCCGAGGGGGAGGCGAGGGATGCTGGTGCCGATCTCCAGCTGTCTACGGGCGACAGGGGGGGTCCACCCTGGACAGGTCGCCAGTCCATCGCAGGATAATTAATGCTTAATCCTCAAATTCTGTTTTCCAAAAAAATAATTGTTTAAATTAAGAAACAAAAAGGAAAGTGAAAAAAATCCACTTATAGATAGATAATAGAAAAATACAGAAACTCTTCTATCATGAAAATTGAGTCTCTAACATTTTTTTATATTCCAGCTTTTTATTGATGTGCAGCAAACGTCTCTCTGCCAGGCCGACGTCTCTCTGCCAGGCCGACGTCTCTCTGCCAGGCCGACGTCTCTCTGCCATCCTCCTGCACAGTTTACAGATTACATCTCTGCTGTCATTACGCAGCTTTATTTTCCATTGCTGAGCACAAATTGCGTCTTGCTGTTTTGCCGTCATGCAGCTTTATTAAAGCAGCAGCCAGACATGCAGCGCCGACAGGCTGCTGCTCCTGATTCTTCTTACAGTCGTGTCCGGGAAATTCCCGGCAGCTGGAGCTTTTCACCCAGACGGGTTAACCGGACACCGGTTAGCTGGTTAAGGCACCAATCTGTAGGAATAGTTATTTTTCTTCTGATGTTTTATGCTTGATTTTTCCTTCTTAAATCAGCCAATCATTGATCACAGTGAGGCTGTGATGTCATGAACCTGTTAAAGCTGTAATGTTTCCTGTTGCCTCCATCACATCCTCATGGTAAACTCTCCAAACTCTGATGCTGGGAGGACTTCCTGTGTTAACAGCCCTGCATCCGTCTTCAGGCTGAGTGGGAGTAAAATGTAGTTTTCTAAAGTTATTCAATGAAATCTTAAGCCAAAATAAACTGAATACACTGGAATAAATGGCTGAGTCGTTTTTCCAGAGGTAAGAGCCTTTTTTACCCAACTCTGAGAGAAAGTGAGATTTAGAGTTAAAGTGGGAGCTTTTTACAGAGCAATCCAGATAAAGGTTCTGTCTTTGCTGCCATATTGGTTCAGACTTTCTGGTCCTCAATAATTCTGAGCAGCGGTAGAAAGGAACAAAGTACATTTACTTAATCACTGTATCTTTATTGGGGGGGGGGGGGGGGGGGGGGGCAACTTTTAACTCTATACTCCACTATATTCCCAGGAAGCTGTTAGTTCCTTCTTCCATCATGGCGGATAGCAGCCATTAGCACTGAATCTGGACGCCACTGATTTAGAGATTTAATGAAGTTCCACAGATGAGAGAAACTCAGAGCGGATATTACTAGTTTATTATTTTATTAAGGCGTTAGTTGTTGCCATGTGGCCAAGTTGTCTCTAAGCAGAGTTATAGTTTCTATGTGGTTATAGATTCAACCTTAAACCTTTATTCCAAAATGAAAGAATGAGGAGAATCAAGACTCTCCTGTTTCCTTTTTGCTTTGTTTTTAAATAATAAATAATAATCATAATATCACTCCTTACTGTTTATGGCATTTTCATTCTGAAGTTCAGTTCAGGTAGAATCTATAGCAGGTGGTTCTATACATCAATACATCACGTATTTCCTGAAAGTTACAGGTTATTTAAAATTACTTTCAAAATTACACAGAAATGTTATGATATTAGATAATTTCATTTCTCATTCAAATACTGAAGTAGTTTGAAATGCAATACTTAAAGGAAAAGTCGCTCATATTCAGAATCCATGTTTGTCAAAGAACACTACTGCCACCTACTGGTTAGTGACGTCACGGTGCGGTATCGGCTGTTGATCAAGTCCCAGTGCTGTATCTGGTGTTTGTCACAACGCGCTATTATCCAAGTCATCTTGAAAACATTCTTCTTCCAAATGTTGGCTACATATTACGGGTTTTTTCTCTGGCCAGAAGTTCGATGGCAAATCCTCCCTCTTCAAGTTGCCGATCCAACGACCAACCCGTCCGTGGAGGATCAGGAATCAGAAAGGTGGAATAACTCTTTTTTTCACTTTTACCCGATGTATTCCAGCATCCAGCTGCCATGCACGTGGGCATTGTCAGTTTCACTATAGCTCTGGTGAATTTCAATGGTGAAGTCCTCTGGAAATCTTCAATAATTGTTGTTGATTGCAGATGTGTCTAGTAGTTCCCATTGATTTAGCTTGTAAAGCGGGGAGAATGGCGCTAGGCTTACCGCACCGTGACGTCACTGCTGGAAGATGGCAGGAGGGAGGGGTTACTATATTTGGGTAAAAATGGCCGCTCCCAGATTCTGTTAGCATGATGAAAATTATTATTTTCATTTTTTTACTGCTGATGAAGATTCTCAGTCATCCAGGTCATAGTAATTCCGTAAAAATTCAAAAAATATCCACTGGACTTGGTTTCCAAGATTTGAAGACGTTTCTCCACCTCTCCAGGAAGCTTTCTCAATTCAAATGTCTGGATCCGCAGTGAGCTTGAGTCTTTATAGACAACGCCTTGTATCGCTTGGAAACATGCAAATGGTAATTGATGAATGAGTCGTTTGGTTCCATCGTTAGCCTGTAATACCTGAAACCTGTCAAGTACTACTGTTGAGTACTTTGTCCAGCAACAACACTGTTGCTGGGTTTTTCAATAGTTGCAGAGACGTGAGGTGCGTGGCCCACCCATGGAGGCGGTCGTCACTGTGAGGCGGTCTTTACTGTGAGGCGGTCTTTACTGTCAGGTGGTCGTCACTGGACCCAGTCCCAGGTCTCTGATCTGTCTGTCTGCTATCAAATAAAGGCCAGTAGAGCTGATAAAGAGCTGGTTTCTAGAGCAGGCTGAAGTCAGTGGCTTCTAACTGATCTAACTCTGGATTAGAGAAATGTTTCTCCTGAAAAGCAGCCATTTCAAAAAGAGTTGTTTCTTCTCTTTTTTAGAGAGACTAAATGTTAACATTTTGCAATAAACTTTTACTCAGACATTGTTTAGTATACCTGATTAACATTTAAAGACTGAATATAGAATAACAGTTATAACATTAATCTCTGAATTACAGCCAGACTGTCATTATGTAGGATCCAGTCAGGAGATCCTGTCTGATGGATTAAATGCATAAACTGTACTTTAGTTCACCCTGAAGATGTTTATTATCCTTTTTCTCCCCGTCCTCAGAAATGCTCATTTATTTCTAGAGAGAACCGATCTATTTATTAGACCAATGCTTGTCTGCTTTTTACCTTCCTTTAGCAAACCTTGATATAAACTTATTCTTCTTCTGAGGAGGAGTTTCAACATGAATCAGTTTTTAAAAACAGCGTTCTGGTCTTTTGGATCATTTAAAGGTTGGAGGCTCCCTCAGTTACACCCAGAGGTAGAGTTAAACATCGGAGTCTAACTCGTCTTCCAGCCCAAAGCTTCTGTATGTTTGTCTCAGTCTTTCATTGACATATTTCAGCTCCATCTGAGCCATGCAGTTAATAAGCAGTCGTTATGTTTAAAACGTGAAACATTGGGTGGAAAGGTTTCCTGTCATGACTCTGGAACCGATGGTTCCTTCAGGGCTGCTGATTCTGCTCAGACATCCCATTCAAATCTTCTCAGCTGAATTATTCCGTCTCATCTCTTCTTTAGGACTCATTTTTTGCTCTTTGAATGGTTTAAATGTCAGGATGATAGATCAGATCAGCTGCAGCAGCATGAACCGCGTTAAACATGCGACCCTAAAGGTTTGAAGGTCCAGCGGTGAAGAAGATGGGGGGTTTAGAAGAATGGGTTATAAAGACTCAATTAAGTAAGAAGAAAAGCTAATCTAAGTAATCTTTCCCCGTCCAACTATTATAGCCATTGAAGGAAAACGGTTTCTAAATGTGAGGGATCATCCTCCACGCTCCACTGGGCAAACAATCACGAACACCTGCTAACCTTATTTCCATCTCAGTATGAAACCAGAAGAGAAATGATTTATCGTCAGGATTATTGATGAACCTATTTGATCCAATGAAGCTGAATGCTCTGCTGTTTGCTAAAACTCAACCTCAGAAATGCAGCTTTTTATTTCTAAACCCTGAATTTAGATTTATTTTTTCAAACTGATTCAGTTGGACAGATACAAACTCCAGCAAAACCAGTTTACTTCTCTCATAAATTAGCTGATGAAGATTGTCTGTCATCAAAGTCAGAGTCATTCCAGAAAAGTTAAAATCAATCCTCTGGACTCTGTTTCCAAGTTTGAAGACGTTTCTCTTCCCATTCGGGAAGTTTGTTTCAATTCAAAATGTCAGAAATAGCGTTGAGTTCCAGGTTTTATAGAGTAGTCCCTTAGGAATGGGGTTTGATTGGCCAAATGATGAAATAAAGAAACAAAACGAAATAAGCTAAGCTACCCTCATTCCCACGCATTGGACCCGTTGGTCCGTTTTAATTTGCGTGTTTCTAAAGGCTTTGTTGGGCTAAACTGCTGCTCTTTGGTTTATTTCCACCACAGGGAACCAAGCAGCAGCATTTGCTTTGTTTTTCTTTAATCTCCAGTGTTCTAATAATTATTCTAATGAGTTTATTTCCCTCACAGCGGTGTTCCTTATTCCCACCTGTCCTCCGACCTGCTTCTGGTTGCTCCGCCCAGAAAGTTGCTCGCTTTCTCCAAAATGGCAGCCAAACATGCAAGTCATTTATTCTGATAAAGGTAAAAGCAAAGACTTTTCTCCTAAATGTGTAGTCGGGTCATAATCCCATAGATCATTATAAAAACCTCTGTCCTGATAGTGATGAGATATTTTATTAGCTTAAGTAGAATAGCAGTAGACATAAACAGTCATCCGCTGGCAGAACCACCGGAACGCTTGATGGTGACCATTGAGGCAGCGACTAAACACAGCCTGACCATCCTGCTACGCCTGGGCTATGAATCAAATAAACTGATCTACAGGAACTCTGGTTAATCCTCTGCAGAACCTCCTATCAGAACATCAAGGGGAAAAATTCCTGCTCCATAATATGAGTCCCATCAAATAATCAGTCCGTCTGTCTATTTTAAAGCTTGTCTGTATTTAGACTGTAGAGAACAGTCAGTATTACTGAAGATGTTGACTCCATCTTCTTAGCAGCTACATCTGAACGCCTCAGCAGCTTTAGGCTCGGTGATCACCAGTGTTCGGCTTCTCTAAATTCTCTTTAAGTGTGAGTGTGTGCGGTTATAATGTCGCTAAAATGGTTGTTTGTCTCTGTGTTGCCCTGCGATGGACTGGAGACCTGTCCAAGATGGACCCCGCCTCTCGCCCACTGACAGCTGGAGATGGACACCAGCAACCCTCACCACCTCAGCAGGGAGAAGCGCGTGGATGGATGGATGGATGGATGGATGGATGGATGGATGGATGGATGATGGACCAATACAGTGTTTTTTTCACACATTATTACCTTTAATAAATAGAAGGAAAATTGTTAATAAGACAATTGAAGTGTAGCTCTTCGGCCAAAATTTATAAGCAAAAGCAAAACATTAGTTTAAAAACTTCAGCTTTGTAAGTTAGGAAAACATCCATTATTTTATTTCTGTGATCGTAATTAGTGATTGTATAAAGTTGTACCCCATTAAAGCTAATGGCTTTTCAACCACATAGAGGCGTAGCATTTAATGAAGAATGATAAATATAGAAATGCCTGATTCTATACATGTTCAGTCATGGAAGATCTTATAAGACAATGATGCTAACGAGCAGTACCTCATGTGTGTTTCATGTGCATAAAAGCAACGTGTTCCATGCTAAAGCTAGTAATGTTGACACTGGAAAACTGTTAAACATCTTCTCTTAATAAAGTTTTTCTATTGTGACGACTTCATTCCACCATAGAAATGTAGCTTTAGTTGCACCAGACATTAAACTGAACAAGACATTGCAGCAAATAAAGATGGTTTTACAAGTTTTTTTCTACGGCTGACGGTTCGGCTCATTCTGATTGGTTGCTTAGATTAAACCAGCCGTTCACAATTTATTGACTCTGCATTTTGTCCAACTTTCCTGCTCTGTTGCTCCATCCTAGATAGCTAATAGTAAATTATTTATCCAGATATCCAGAGAATGCAGTTATTTTCTAAATGAGTCCTACACAGAGATGGAAAAAAAGTACAACAGTCTGAATCCGCCCAACTTCCACAGTGATGTCAGCAGCTCGCTACATCACAGGACTGAACCTTAAACCTCGTTAAATTTAACGAAGCAAAAGTTCAAGGAAACGTCTTTTTTCTGTTTGATGAAAAAACTCTTTCTGTTTGTTTTTTGTTGGAGTCTGATGTTTATCAGGTGAGTGAAACAGATCTGGGTTTTACCTCAATGATTAACAACATTAAGAGAAACCATACTTTAATGCAATCCCACAGTTGTTACTGAAATGTTTGATGGTAAAATGGCTGAATAATGATGAACCTTCATGCAGACAGCGCTAAAAAAGCAAAATCAGAGTTATTTAGTGTTATCAAGGACTGTTAGACATAATCAACTAGTTTTTGCGCCTCCATCCTAATGTGGAATAATATTTCCCTAACGTAAAGAAACAGAAGATTTGCTTTAATCCTAATAGATCGTAATAATATAACAAATGAGAATGACTTGTTTGTGTCCATGTGACTGTGTGCACAGCTCTTTCTGCACGAGTGCACATGAGTGTGGGTGTGCAGTTTGACTCAAGTGTCACTGGCTGTAACCACTGAGCTGTGAACTAACAAGCTCTCCGCTAATTGGTCCAAGTTTGCAGGAAACTGAAATAAAGCGCTCTTGTTTCTGCTTCTCCTTCTCTCCCCAAAGATGTTTGAATGAAAATAGAGATAGAAGAGAACAGAGTGTGCGCCGCACTGACTGAAGAAAACAAATGACAAGCTATTCACAGAGGAAGATGCACCTGCTACGAAGGAAAGCAGGAGTAAAAGACTAATTGAGCTGCAGCTCTGCCTTTGGATTCGTCAGCTGGATGGATGTTGGATTCATGTACATGAAACAGCCAGCCTAACAATCTCTTTCTCCAAGTTTGCATGGAGGAGTCTCTTCTGGCACACACCTCACTCTCTTCCCACATGCTCAGTTACCTCCTAACTCTGTCT
This sequence comes from Cyprinodon tularosa, assembly GCF_016077235.1. Lineage (NCBI taxonomy): Eukaryota > Metazoa > Chordata > Actinopteri > Cyprinodontiformes > Cyprinodontidae > Cyprinodon > Cyprinodon tularosa. The sequence continues at coordinate 45,835 of NW_024037887.1, forward strand.
CTCTCTGCCAGAACCAGAGTGCACGTCTTCCTTCTGCTCTTTCAACGGACATCTGCAGATTTCTGCATCCAGTCCCTGCATATGTTCCAGCGGTGATAAGGTGGCCGGATCAGTCAGACCTCTAAGACAAATGTTCTTCTTGTCGTTTGTGAGACTAGTGGACTTTATCTATTAGTAAGAGGTCAGGCAGTAATGCGATAAATGGCCTGAGGCTGGGAATCAAACTCAGCTGCATTGAGGACAGTAGCCTCAGCAAACGCTGCTCCTGTTCCACCACTGAACCAACGGCCGCCCCAGTTTAAGCTCCTACAGTTTGCCCTCAGGAGACGTGGGACTGCAGTCACTAAAAAACAACAATAAAGGCATTTTATGGCATGTTGTTTGTTAAAGTAGAAGATGAAGAATGTGTTTTGGAAAAGATTTTATGGAAGAAACTAGAAATGATGTTTGAAAAGCTAAATAACATTAGATCAAAGTGCTTTTTTCTGTAAATAATTTTCTATGTTTATATCTTTGGTGAATTTGTGATATTTCAGTGATTAGTTTCACACCCCATCTGCACAAATAATTATTTAGGGTTTTGTTCTGTATTTGTCTCATTTTGCAAAGCATTGAAATTCAGTTATACGACTGCAGTTACTAATATTTATCAGACCAACTCTGCCTGGAATTAATTTGGACCTTCAGAGTTTAAAATCAGTCATATTTAACGAATAAACTGGTCACATGGTAATCTGAAAAAAAAAATCGATTTAAAATGCAAAGTCTTAACAAAATAATCCCCAAACATGAGGTGAATTTTAGACAACTATTTTAGCTGAGTTGAACCGAAGGGTCTGGGTGAAACGGATCCATCGGTAGGAAATGTTTACTGAATGGTGTGAAGCAGGAGAAGGAAAAGACCACATGCAGAAATAAAAAGTCTTTACGTTTATCAGTATAACATCAGCCCATGACTAGTGACAGTGAGGAAGGCCTGGCCTCGGCTTCCGTGCCCCTTTGGCCTTAGAGGAGATGAACACTTCCATCCATCATGGTGAACTTCTCCATCAGGCTCACAGGGAGGTGGTGCCTGCCTCCTGAAGCATGTCAGCTAAACTCAGCCTATCCTCTGGGAGGGGAGGGACAGTGACCTGTTTCACGGTGAAACCAAAACCACTGAACCTGCTGCTCCCCAAAGTCAGCTTTATGGAGATCCTTTAGCTTTAGAAGAAGATCAGCACTGTGTGTAAGAGGCAGCAAAAGCTCGAGGAGACAACAAATAAGATCAATGGGAAAATCAACCGTAGATTTTTGATAGAATCAACATAAAGTTTAAGTCATCTTGAAATGAAGAAGCTATCAGTAGCATCAGGCTTTGTCTAAATAAAGGACTAGCATTGTTTGACCGAGGCATCCAGCTTGGTGAGTGTGTCGGTCAGAAGTTCTTTCCTGTGTTTTGAAATTGGAAAATCTGTTGTTTCTTTGTGAATCTAATGATTTATAAACGTTATTTTATACATCAATTCTGGATCTAAACCCCAATAAAAGCTCAAAAAATTACAGACAGCAGGTAAGAAAGACATTTATTATACCCTGATATTCCTCGGTTTACCATGGCTTCACTTCCTGGAAAATCTCAGCCGCCCTTAATGTGATGCTCACCAAGTCTATCTGTAAATGAAGCTTTGGCTGACTGGCATCCTGTCCCAGATGGACGTAGACCATCGGCGTCGCCAGACCCCATTTACTGGGGCACGTGCCCCAGTATAAATGAGCTGTGCCCCACTATAAATCTCATGAATATTTGCAACAGTATTACATTTTTTTAATGCATCAATTTAGATCATTCCAACGGAAGGAGACGTATATTTCTACTCAAATGCGCAGCAAGTGTGTTGGTAACTCCAAATTGAGGATGTAATAGCGCCCCCACGTCAGCGCATGTCACTGCATGAACTGCAGGTAAACTAACACGCTGCTCTCAACTGAGTTGGATGGGACACTGTGCGGCCACGACGCATTTTTAGTTCTGGTAACGTTTCTTACCTGTCAATTTTATTATTTTCCCAGTGAAACCACATGATTTATAGGCTACTAACTGAAAATTACTGCACTGGTTTGTAGATGGATATCAGGAAATTCCTCACACGAAGCAGAGACAGGGAAGCAGTAAAACAAGATGAGAGAGAGGAAGGTAAGGTCCCGTAATGAATTAGTGATTTAAGCTAAGCAGTTACATTAGGGACGTTATAAGCAATATGATAGATATTTACATAATTATAAATTTACGTTTTTTTAATGTTTGCTGTAGAGAATGAGAATGAAGGTGCTGGAGTAGGAAAGGGAGGAGGAGGCGAGACTGACTGGCAAGAGACAGGTGAAGGACAGGAGAGACAGGACCATGAAGGTGATGAGGGAGCAACAACCAGCGTCCACAAACAAGAAGGGGACATTAGTGACTTAGGGGGAAAGCATGATGGTCCGAAACAAGTGAAGTTGTCCCACTATCCCCAGGACAAATTTGGAGTAAAAAAACGTTCATTTAATTCAAAATGGTTTGAAAGCTTTTCCTGGTTAAAAAAGAAAGCCTTGTCATCAAGGATATGCAGTGTTTTCAACTTGCTTGATAACATCATGTTCCCAACACTAACGCAGGTCATCCAGATCTCCTCACCATCCCAGTCTACAGCTGGAGGTGTGAAAGGTCATTCAGTGTGTTGAGAAGGCTCCACACTTGGCTGAGGTGCACAATGGGACAAGACAGGCTCCATCATCTTGCTATTTTATCAGTTGAAAAGGAAGAACTTTCTAAGCTGAGTCACAGTCTAGTGATTGACCGCTTTGCAAAAATGAAAAATAGGAGGTACACTTTAATGCTCAAAAAATAAAAGGAAAACTTAGCTCAGGATGAGTTAAACTTTCCCCCGAACTAAAACTCTGTAACCTAGGAATTAATGATTACTTCAGAATGTGTATAAGGAAACTTTTTATTTGTCAAAGTTGTTGATGTCTTATTTTTTATAGCTGCAATGTTGAAAATGTTCATGTCTGTTAAAACAAATATGCTTTTACACTCAATATCTCAACTGGTAATTTTGGTTGGAATGTATCAGGGTGGGGCAGTGTGCTTGTCTGTATTTGTGTATGGAAGAAGGAGGGGCATATGCGTTAGGGGGCCAGTGCCCCAGTAAAGCTTTGTGCCTAGCAACGCCCCTGACGTAGACACTCCTACCTGTAAGACAAGCCTTCGCTCCAGCATGTGTGTGTTTGGGTGTTGGCAGAAGGCCAGAGCTGGTATGTAGGACCTGCTCATGCACAGAGAGAACATGCAAACTTCCCCCAGAAATCCCCTGGATAATCTTAGGCTGCATCTCTGGTATTAAATGGATAAGTACCAGATCCCAAAGCAATCCCTCCGAAGTCTATTAGAGTCAATAGCCAGATGAGTGAGAGCTGCTTTGGCAGTTAAAAAGAGGTTTCTTCCTGATGCTGGGCAAAGTCACATGACGTTATGGGTTTATGTTGCTTAAAGCCAGACACACAAGTGCAGATCATGAACGCCACCATCATTAATCCGACTGGCTGCCATGTTTGGCATATGCAGTTTATTGGGGGAATATTTTTCACACTGATGCACTATCCTCATATCATCAAAACACTTTGCAGGGCAGGTTTTTCTGCAGCCAGCTGTCTAAGCATATGGTGAAGTTTATTGGCAGGATCAGATAGAGCAAGTACCTACAGCAGTGGAGCACATCGCTGCCACTGACGGCAACAACGTCAACATTCCTGCTCAGCACATGCAGGTGATTGCTGGAAAGCAGAAAGGTCTATTTATCTCTGTCAGTCAGTTTCATCACGGCCCCCTCCCTCCCTATTGCTGGGGGGTGGGGGGTGTTCTTCTCCTCCACAGTGATGCAACAGAAGTAGCTGGCCTCCCAGTGAACCAATGAGGCTGCCTCAGCTCTGTGCATCCACAGACAGAGACTCTCCTTCCGTCACCGTTTCTAACTTTCACCAATAATGAAAATGAGTCAGAAATAAATAATTAGCTTCTATACTTTGACTCCAAAGGCTCCGTTAAAAGAGACACAACCTTCATTGATGCTGGGTTAAAATCCTGCCACCATTAAAAAGAGATTCATTTTCTGTGAGTGAGACTGAATTCTTGCATTTTTCATTTTGTGGGATTTCTTAACATGTTCATGTTTTATTAATTATTCATTTAATTAATTAATTCAATTATGTTAACAAGGGAGGAGTGGTAAGCTTAGTGGCCTAGTGGTCAGGGCATACAGCTTGGATCCCAGAGGTTCTGAGTTTGAGTCCCACTCCCACAGACTGACACTCTGGGTCCCTGAGCAAGACCCTTAACCCCACACTGCTCCCCAGACGCCGCACCATGGCAGCCCTCTGCTCCCCCAGCGGACGGGTTAAATGCAGAGACGGAATTTCGTTGCTTTGTTCTTGTGAAATTGGAATGACAATCGAGTTGATTCTTCTTCTAAGGGACGAAAATATGAGTATAAATCTAGTTAACTTTATCTACAGCAGCTAATGATGCATCTAAAACTGTCAGAAATGTTCATTCTAGACGTCAGTTACTCTAAAACTAAAAGAAGCCCAACAGAGAAGGAATTAAGCTTCTTAAATTATCCAAATGTGAGAGAAACAACCTCTGACATCATTTACTAAAAACATCTCATGGTGTTTTGTTTTTGCTTTGAAATGTTCTTTAAAATCAAATATAATAAAAATATTGAGACAATAAATCTTTCAAATACTTTTCAAAGTGTGATGTAGAGAACCCGACTGCAGGAGGGCTTTATTTATTTTATCTGCAGGAGAAATTTAGATATATAATCTGACTGGATTATCTGGTTGAACTGTAAAGTTCCCTAAGATGACATGTGTTGTAAATTAGCACCATAGAAATAGAGTGAATTAAATTGAATTGAATAAATAAATTAATGTTTTCCAAGCTGGAGTTTAATGCACATTAAAAACAGCTAAATTATCTTTCTTTTCCTTCACTGAAACATAGTTTTTGTAGAAGTAAATCCCAGAGGACTGAGATGCTGTGGTTTTCTGTCCCTCCGACGGTTTTAAGGAATCCTTCTATGGATTAACAGCTTCTGAAGAGTCATTGTGAAATAAGCACTTACTGAAACTGCTCTTCTAAGTTGCTTTTTTTGGAAATAAAAGGCTGAATAACCGTCAGAGACAATCAGCCAGCGGCAGGAAGACCTGCAGCGCCATCCATCCTCTGCAGATTTATCAGCCCAAATCTAAGAAACCTAGAAGATGTTTTACTGACAGGAATGGAAATGAGCTTTATTCATTAAGACGTTAAAATCAGCAAAGCTGAGTCATGGCAGGTAGCAAAGGTTTTATTAAGTAATATTATTGAACAACTGCTGAGGTTCAAAGTTAGCAAGCAGGTAATAAATCATTCTAGACTATTTATTGTCCTTTTGATTTTTCTGTTGAACTCTTTCCATCTGAATCCTAAAGTAAAATGTGTTTATCTTTGTTAACTCTAAGACACCAAACAGTAAGATTATCAGTGACGATGTTAAAGCATCATGCCTCTTTCATTTTGCTCAGTAAATGCAGGTATGTGTCTGTTTAATAGACTTTCTAAAGACGGATGGTATAGCTACCGATTTAAAAGAGGTAAAAATTAGTATTTATTATGACGAGTTATTCTCTCTGAGCTCTGTGTCGGTTTATATTGCTGCCATTCGGCTGAACGAGCCTTTTATGAAGGTCTTAATATATATCAGTACTTCCTGGTCCAGTAAACAGCCAACCAGCTCCCAGTAAAAAGGAAGTAGGACATTGTTTCGGTGCGCTCTAATTGGACAAACCACCACCCTCCGATAAGCAAACACGTGAGCTCCTTCGTCATAAGGGTGAAGGGGAAACTCTTCCCCACTTAGTGCATTGTCTATGATCCAAGTGAGTCAGAACAGCAAAGGTCCCGACAGGAAGGTCCTGGATCAGTGCGTCTACGGCGGCGCAGCAGCGCGTAGCATGCGGCGAGCATCTGTTTGTTGCTATAGCAGCTCGCTGAGCCTCATTTAGACAAAACTTGATTTCCAAACAGAGGATGAATAATTCTCTTTGAGCCTCGTCCTCCTCTCGCTGCTCACCCATCCTTTCTTACTCTATAACCCCCCCCCCAAACTCTAGAGGATTTTTTTTCTAATAAGAATTTATTTGGAGGTGGGGTTGGATGCGGCAGCCTTGAAATGTTCTTCCTCCGGGCTGAGATGGATTTATGATGCGCTGTCAGCTTGTGGGGAGAGAGAAAGAGAATAAGGAAGCACAGTAAACATGTTTTCCTGCCTCCTACTGTAATTTGAAGGGGATGGAATATAGAAAGAGGGACACAGCGGGGCGCTTTCTCATAATCTCCCACATTGAAAGTTAAAACAGAACAGCAACAACAAGAAATCTTCATGAGAGGAAAAGGTCAGGTCGCTGCTGCATCTCTGGACATATTTAGGCAGCTTTCTGTTGAATTAATAAACTATTTTAAAACACAGCTGGTCTTTTATTTTATTCAAAAGGAAGAATTAAACCAGGCTTATTTTCTAAAGGACGGATAGTAAACAAGCATTTTCTTTCTTTTTGTAAAGCCAAGATGTCTCAACAATAATATAAAACAATATTTTGTAATAGTTTAGCAATGAAACACAACTTCAGGCTGGAAATAGTTTGAGTGATGAACACAAAACTGTTAATAAAATCATATTTCAGGTTAATCAGTCAGCTTTGTTTACATGCTGCAGTCATAGTTGATCATGGACCTGTAGGTTTGACCTCTGACCTAGTTGGAGAAAATAAATAAATAAATTCCTCCTGCAGAGGGGTTCTCTACATCACACTTTGAAAAGCATTTAAAGGTTAGTTTTTGGTCACCTGTCAAGGTTTACTGTCTCAATATTTTCTTATATTTGATTTTAAAGTACAGAAGAAGAACATTTCAAAGCAAAAACAAAACGCCGTTCAATGTCTTTCCTAAATGATGTCAGAGGTGGTCACTCTCACCTTTTGATTATTTCAGAAGCTTGCAGGAGTTTGGATGTTTTCCCTCTACATGCATGGCTTCTCCGGGTAGAAACTTCCACCACACAGTAAAATCAAATCTGTGTCATATGTGGTTTTTATGTTGATTTATTCATCTGTGCTGGAGTTATTTCCCCTGAAGAGCTGCTGATAATCTACAGCGTTAAACTCAAGGAACTCAGTTAATGGTTGATTTTGATTTGAACAATTCACCCAAAATCCCAACCTATACTTTAACTCTCTTAAAACACCAACGTTCCTGCATTTTGTTGCGAAGGCTGTAGAAGTTTGTTGGCTGACTTGAGGGTAGCAGAGTTGTGACGTAACTCAGAGCGGTGATGGAGGCCCGGTATAGCGTCAGCGTACAACAGCCTTCCTCCTCTCAGCGTGCCCCAGAGCATCTGTGGCTACACTATATCTAACAGCGGTGGATTCATCCAAACTGCTTTGCTATAAGTTAGATTTGACCATGATTCCTCATCAGTGAACACTAGTGTGAGGAGTTAACCTTATTACACTATAAACTGGTGTTAAATAAATTCAACCCTCTAACAGTTAAATGTTAAAATATTATTTAACTCTATCTACTGTGAAGCGATACACACACTTTAAAGTTTACATCCCTGGAAGTTAAATAATATTTGGAAACGTTTCTAAAGATGGCCAAACTGGTTCTGAAGCATTTAAATCATGAGTTCAACACAAACAGGGGAATTCATTCATCTTGGTTGTATAAAAAGTGGCTGTTATGTGATGATCATGATGGCCTCCCACAGATTAAACAACGCCTTCCTCTATTTTTAATCTTACTTTTCATTCAGCCAGCGCCGGTTTCCTGCTCCAGCAGCAGTTAGTGACAGTGAATGTCACTGCAGCAAAGTCAGGCTCAAAGGAGAAGTGACATGCTGAGTGGGAAATGACATTTGTAATGATGACATCATAATGGCCCGTTCTGCGATGCTAAGAGAGCTGATAATAATAGCATCCAGTCTCTCTCTCTCTTAACAGACTAATGAACACTCTGCAGCCCGTCGGCAAAGGATGCAATGTTCCCCACTTTGTTCAAACGCCGAGTGTCACTAATGCCAATCAGAAAAGATCGCTGACACTTTTTATTTGTCGGGGTTCCTGAGATTCATTCACGTGTCGTTTGCTAATCCTTCTTATTTCTCCAAAATATATCCTGCATGGAATAAAAGAATATCTTGACAAATACAATAATAAAAAAACACCTATTTGCTTATTTGGCAATTTCATCATTTGTCGCCAATGAAAAGTAAATTTTAGATCCATTCTTTTTGTTACAAACTGCTTAAAAAGCACATTTACCTCTACTTTCATTAGTTGAAGCCAAAAAAATAAATAAATAAATAAACAATTTAATGTTAATCTAGTTTTTGCAGAGTTATAAAAGCAATGGAGGTTGATCTCATCAATGAGATAAAGTTTCATTTTAATCCAGCGACATATTAACCCAACCTCACACACACTAAAAGTGAAGTGAGGCTAAAAAAAACAGCTTGGTCATCCAGTGATTGGCTCAGAGTGCTGGCTGCCATGGCAACGGGAAACGGCGATAAATAAACCCGCTGGAACTAAAGATTCTCCTCGCATTCGGCTTCACTCATACTTTCCTCTCTGCCTTCCGGACTCCATCTTCTCCTCCTGCAGCGCCGCTTCTCTCATGACTATTTATATGAAGGACTACGATGGCTGAAGGGAGACAAACATGAGTCCCATCAAAATGAGATGAAATAAAACAAAAAGAAGAAAATATTCCTCCCAAAATGAATCACAATATCCCAAAGTCCTGAATGACTGAAGGATGCTGATCTGTGCATAGTAATGCCATGTAGGTTGGTTTTTGAATCACATCTGTAGAAAATCTCTGCATTGAATCTGCAGGAGTTCTTAGACAATATGAGGAAAATATGAAGGGAAATCTGTCCCAAATTATCCATATGGTTCATTAGCCTCTCTATAAAGCTACTGAATAATGAGAATTTATCTTTTACTTTTATAATTACCTTTTTTAAAATCTTGATTTGATTTTCATACAATTTCATGTCTTTCTAGGATCTTTCAAGCAAAAACCTGCAAACCTGTGAAGGTAATTTTCATATATTTCACGATATATTACAGCAAAATAATAAGAAAACATTGCAGGTACTCTTTTAAAATTCTTAAATTAAACCAAGAAAAGCAGGAAGTGACTGTAAAGATGCTGTGGAGCGTTTGGGTACAGCAGTTATTTCCAATGAAACTGAATTTAACTGTCAATCAGCTGGTTTTCCTTAGATAGAAAACTTTAAATCAATCTGATTGGATGAACTGATTTAATGTAATCAGTTTGTTCAAGTAATTTAAAATAAAAGATGCTTTCAGTGAATCATTCAGTTTGTGAAATTAGGTTTTCGGTCTGACAGTTAATAAAATGACCAATAAAGGCCAGAAAGGCTCCAGGCTGATCTTCTTGCTTCAGAGCATTTCAACTGTAAACAGCAGGAATGTCTTTATTTATCTTCAGAGGTTAAATGAGCTCTACTGGTCATGTGATGCAATAAATAGGACTAATTAATGACTATATGTCATGAATAATGAGTTAATGCTGTGATGTAAATCATCGGTCTATTGGCCGTGCCTCGGTGGCGCAGTGGTTAGCGTGCAATGATCCATGTCTGGAGGCTTTAGTCCAACCTGCGGTCTGAGTCCGACCTGGATCTGAGTCCGACCTGGGTCTGAGTCCGACCTGGGTCTGAGTCCGACCTGGGTCTGAGTCCGACCTGGGTCTGAGTCCGACCTGGGTCTGAGTCCGACCTGCGGTCTGAGTCCGACCTGGGTCTGAGTCCGACCTGGGTCTGAGTCCGACCTGGGTCTGAGTCCGACCTGGGTCTGAGTCCGACCTGCGGTCTGAGTCCGACCTGGGTCTGAGTCCGACCTGGGTCTGAGTCCGACCTGGGTCTGAGTCCGACCTGGGTCTGAGTCCGACCTGCGGTCTGAGTCCGACCTGGATCTGAGTCCGACCTGGGTCTGAGTCCGACCTGGATCTGAGTCCGACCTGGATCTGAGTCCGACCTGGGTCTGAGTCCGACCTGGATCTGAGTCCGACCTGGGTCTGAGTCCGACCTGGATCTGAGTCCGACCTGGGTCTGAGTCCGACCTGGGTCTGAGTCCGACCTGCGGTCTGAGTCCGACCTGGGTCTGAGTCCGACCTGGATCTGAGTCCGACCTGGGTCTGAGTCCGACCTGGATCTGAGTCCGACCTGGGTCTGAGTCCGACCTGGGTCTGAGTCCGACCTGCGGTCTGAGTCCGACCTGGGTCTGAGTCCGACCTGGATCTGAGTCCGACCTGGGTCTGAGTCCGACCTGGGTCTGAGTCCGACCTGCGGTCTGAGTCCGACCTGGGTCTGAGTCCGACCTGGGTCTGAGTCCGACCTGGGTCTGAGTCCGACCTGGGTCTGAGTCCGACCTGGGTCTGAGTCCGACCTGGGTCTGAGTCCGACCTGCGGTCTGAGTCCGACCTGGGTCTGAGTCCGACCTGGGTCTGAGTCCGACCTGGGTCTGAGTCCGACCTGGGTCTGAGTCCGACCTGGGTCTGAGTCCGACCTGCGGTCTGAGTCCGACCTGGGTCTGAGTCCGACCTGGGTCTGAGTCCGACCTGCGGTCTGAGTCCGACCTGGGTCTGAGTCCGACCTGGGTCTGAGTCCGACCTGGGTCTGAGTCCGACCTGGGTCTGAGTCCGACCTGCGGTCTGAGTCCGACCTGGGTCTGAGTCCGACCTGGGTCTGAGTCCGACCTGCGGTCTGAGTCCGACCTGGGTCTGAGTCCGACCTGGGTCTGAGTCCGACCTGCGGTCTGAGTCCGACCTGCGGTCTGAGTCCGACCTGGGTCTGAGTCCGACCTGGGTCATTTATAAATGATTTTATTATAAATAATTTTGTTGTATATTTTCATTAGGAATTTAGCTTTAAATTAAAGTTATTAAAAGTTAAATGACACCTTTTTCAGCACATCTCAACCGACGGTTAAAAACATCAAGGCCTCGGTTGTGGAAGACGTCGTTCCTTCACTTCTCCATCAATGGAAAAACGACCCTGAATATAAAGTGTTATTATAGCTGCTGTAAAGCAACGACATTAAGGATCCGTCTATTTTAGCAGAACGTTGATAACAGTATTATTATGCAGATGAACGTTCCAGCAATCTGATGAAGTTTTCATTAAAAAAAAAAACAAAGAAACAAAGAAAGTTAGTTGAAAGATTGAAGAGCTGCATCATCCAAGTTTTAATCTTTTTCAAAGCTTTTATACCTCTTGCTTGTTAAAGTGAGAAAATAAATATCCAGTGTAAAATAACATTTACATTCAGTGGAAGCTGCCCCCACCCCCAACCCCCCACCCACCCAAGCAATGCTCTTACATTTATTAGCCAGTGCCCCAAATATGGCCTTTATATGTTTATTTCTTCTAGACTTGCTGGTATAAGAACATAAACATAAATCAGCATCATTCCAAAACCACAAAATAAATAAATAAATAAATACTGACAGCATGTGGTATAAAATAATATTGATATCTACACCTCCAGATTTATAAAACTGTAGATTAAATCAAATATTTGATCAAATAATGATGCAATTAAAAATCTGAGATGAAATAAAGCATTGAAATGACAGAAAGTCTAACAGACAGAGAGAGGAGTGATCGGAGTGATCGGAGTGAGCAGCGTGAGCGGCGTGAGCATAGTGCTTGTCTGCTCTGCAGCTGCACGGCTGCAATCAGCCCTGAGAAATGTGTTCCACTCTCCATTCACCTTGACTCCTTTGTTTGACTGCTGCGTTCAGGATGCTTACAGCGTGTCGGAGCATCACCTCCATTAACATTGAAAGTATGAGAGTTTTCACTCTGTGGGTTTTCTCCGCCGTTGCCTCTCTGCTAACATCATGTCTGCCCTGCGAGCCGCTTCCATCAGCCAGCAGGCCGACCCAACTCACTGTTTGCTTTGATTTAACACAATCAATCAATACAGTTGCAACCAAGCATAATAAGTGGGAAATAGTTACAATAGCATTTATAAACTAGTTAGGGTTAGAATAATAAAGACATTAAAATAATAAAATGCCAGAACAGGTTTGATGATCTGGATGAAGTAGTTGAGTCAAACTGAGCTGAACTTAGAGAGCCGTTAAACTAGGGAATATTTTCACCTGTAAATGAATGAAAGGTTCATTTTCACTTTTCAGCCGATAGACATTAACACTGAAACAACACGAAGCAACGTGTGGCGAACAGCACGGCCAGCACGCACAAACAGCAAAATGAATGCGGAGTAAAGCACTGAAGAAACAAGGACGGCTCGGGGAGCAGAGTCTGGCTTAACCCCACACCGACCCCTAAGCACTAACCCTGTTAGGGGCCCGCCACTTTAAGGGCCGTCCCAAACCACGCAGTGGGAAGGGTGAGTGGAACGTTCAGCCCTTTAATAGCCGGTCTGCATTAAGAGGCTCCCTGGCAGGGGATTTATCAAGATCCAATCTTGCGTGCAGTAATTTGAGCTCGCAAACTGAAATTTTGCGCGAGGGGCTGAACCATGGTTTGCGGGTGATTTAACAAGAGCGATTGCGTAACTGGTGGCAGGTGCAAAACTGTTGGAGATGCCCTATTTAAATGATGGTTTTGCGCGTTTTGTGGTTTGCGACAAAGTAGTTTGTAGTTTGTGCAAACTAGAGCATTAAGAAATTTTAATCTTACAGTGACCCCAACAATATATATATATACATACATATATATATATATATATATATATATATATATATATATATATATATATATATATATATATATATATATATATATATATATATATATATATATATATATATATATATATATATATATATATATATATATATATATATATATAAAGAAAAAACTTTGGCAAACTTTATTCCCTAAGGTGGTATGTGGCTGAATTTCTACTTCACTGCAGTAAAAAAAAAACTGGTGTTTTGTATTGGCCTGTAGAAAAATGCACATACATAATGGCTCACAAGAAGTGACTGTGGATGAGATTACTGCGCGTCTCCTTGCTTCATTTCCATGTCTCCTTCTTGCGACAATAACCGCTGCCATGTGTGCGCAATTACGCATACAGACCATTTGCACCTTCTTTTGAAACGTGTTAAATATAGAGTCAGATACCGTTAGCAAAATTGCTTTCAGGTTTGATAAATCACTTTGCTAGTGCTAAATTAATATATTTACATGTTCTCCTCCCACAAGACGCACTTTTGCGTGTGAACGCCCCATATTGCATATTCATTGCAGAAAAAGTACTAAATGGATAAGAGGCGCTATTTAGCACGTTTTAAAGACCAAATCCTTTTAGCACGCTGTTGATAGATCAGTTTGTACATTTTTTAGCGTGCGCAGTGAAATAGCTCACGTTTTTATACACGCAAACCTTTGATAGATCCGGCCCTAAATCTCTTACTAAAACAAAAGGTAAAAAACATAATTTATTCTAAATTATTTACCATGTAAAATGCTGCAGAGCCATTTTATATAAATAATAGAGTATTTACTGCCTATCTGACAAGAGCATGTTGGCTCATTTCCTAAACAGGACAACCTTGGATCACAGCGGAAATTCTATCAACCACAACAGTGAGCATCCACCAGTAACCAGTATCCACCAGTAACCAGCATCCACCAGTAACCGGCATCCACCAGTAACCAGTGAGCTACTAGTCCCCCCCCCAGAGAGAAGAGGAGCATAGTAAAATGCAGTGGGTTCATATTTGGGTGGTAAGACTTAATGATTTTTGCTTTGCTGTGGTTTTATTGAAGACAGTAGCAGGTGCAAATGGAGCCGCCTCCTGCCAAGGTTATCAATTTCATAATAGTTATTAGTCCCCAAACTCCTCTACAGAGCCCCTCAATCAACGCAGACTCCATTACACTGATGTCTGGCCTGTCAACACACAGAAATGCTCTCATTGAAAACACTGAGTTCTCCTTCCAGCAACTGGTGTCTGCTGCCACATTAAACGCTGCGCCATAAAGCCCAAATCTGTCCATTCATCCTCTGCTTTCTTCTGCATGACAACAACAATAACTCGGCCATTTCAGATGCTCAATTATGTAGAAGTGCTCTTGGGCAGACAGGCAGATGACACCCTGGGCTCCTGTTGCCAAAGCATTTGCATGTACAATTTGTCAAAAGCAATCTGAGAAATTCATGACAGCGTCTTTCGCTCTGCGTTATGTAAGTCTGCTCTGCGCTTTCTCTCCAAAAAAGGAAAGTGCAGTTAGCTGTGATCTCTGGAGATTCTGCTCTGCAGACCAGATGTATTTCAGGATAACCAGATTCTTCGTGTGCTTTAAGTGCCGGAGGTTAAAAAACTAAAATAAAAAATGGACAAACCCGTTCACCGGTTGAATCACGGCTGTCAAATTAGGCTTCAAAGACCCACTCAGTGTGTAATGGAACATTTTGGCCAATCTGAGTTATAAGCTAAATGAAGACATTTGTAATTAATATTCCGTTTGAACATTCAGGATGGATGCTTTAGATTTTATCCAACAGGAGCAACATCTAAAACCCAGAATGTCTTTCCTGCTGCTCTGATTTACTTTAGCTGAAGCATCGTGTCAGAATTCAGGCTCCTTAAACTTGTTTTTAAATGTTCATGGTTTGTAGCCCTACAATCATCTCTGGGTTTTATTGGTATTCTATGTAAGAATGTAAAAAAAACAATAAACAAATAAATGTAGGTAGGAATTAAATTATACAGTGAGACATAAATGTATAGATCGCTTTTAATTAGCGTCTTTATTTATTTGCGTTTTTGTAATAATTACCTTTTTATTTATTGTCCGTTATAATCTTCAATTTCATTTATTTTGTACTTATTTTTTAAGTATTTATTTATGTGCATGATACAATATTTATGTCTGTTTTATTCTTTCTTTGTGATTTTTTTTACCCCATTTATTTCAATGTTATTTATTTCTGCCTCATTATCCAATGGGGTGGGTTGGGGGGGTCACCTTCTGCTAATTGGTCGGCAGCTCATCTTCTTAACTACCCTCAGACTATTAAGTTAAATCTTTTCTGTTGATGTTGTTTTAATAAATGTATGTTAAACAAATTAGGTAATTATTACAAAGGCAAATAAATAAAGAAGCTAATTAAAAGAGATATACTTTTATGTCTCACTGTATAATTTAATTTCTACCTACATTTATTTGTTTATTGTATTATTTTTGGGGGTGGAATTAATTGAATGCTTATTTATTCATTGAGCATTTCTTTGTTTATGTATTTATTTTTAGATATGGCAGAGTTGGTCCTCCATCAGAAAGAACCAAAAACAGTAAAGTTAAAGAATAACTATTTATTGCATTTTAAATATGTAAAATAAAGTCATCCATTTTCTTTTAGCTTCTTTAACAACTTATAATCAAATCCAATTAATTTGTGGATAGTGTAAGCCGCATCATATAGAGCTCCACTTCCTGTGCTCTTATTGTTTCTATCAATTAACCAATTAAGAATCATTGGGGTCCGAATAAAGAAAATCATCAACCAGTAAAAGTCCAGAGACATTTTAACCCCATAGTTCTCCCCGGGCGCCGAACATTAGCTGGCAGCCTAAAAAAACTATATATAAAAAAAGAAAAAGCTTGGAATCCAGAGGTTCTGAGTTTGAGTCCCAATCCCACTGACTGCCACTCTGGGTCCCTGAGCAAGACCCTAAATATCACACTGCTCCCCAGGCGCCGCACCATGGCAGCCCACTTCTCCCCAAGGGGAGGGGTTAAATGAAGAGAGGGAATTTCATTGGTCTGTACTGTGAAAGAGGAATGACAATAATATATATATCTATATATATACATATAAATAGATATATATATTAGAGTTTTTTACATTAGTTCTGGAGAGATGATCCTTTCTGCAAACATGAAGCCCTGATAAAGCAACCTTCTCTGCTCTGAAGCGACACATAGGTTATTATTTATCGGGATGAATTGATTTAATAAAGGAAGCAAACGGTAAAACTATGACGCAGATCCAGAGTATTTTGAAGAACAGTGACTGTCTGCCTTCCTGCAGCGAAACATGACGTCTGCTGAACGGCGCCTGGTGCATAAAAACAATTTGTTTTGTGTCTTCTTCATTTCAGGAGACAAACATTTTTCAGCAGATGTTGAAGGAGCACTTGGTTCATAATGAGTGTCTCCTGCTGTTTCTCCTGTCAGGCAGGGTTGGAAGGAGGTGTTTACGCTGTTAAAACGTTCTTTGATTGCCTGAGATTAGGGGCACGCTGAAGTAGGGGAGGGAAACATCACTATGATATTACAACCTCAACCACATGTTGATCTGCACAAGCAAATAACTAAAGGGCACGTTCCTTTACTGCTCAGACATCCGTTTCCTGCAGCTTCAGAAGCTTCATCCCTTCAGATCATTGCTGCTTTAGGTGTTATTGACCATTCCTAGAATCACGCTTTAGGACATAAACAGATATTTGATAGTTTACCTCAAAGGAGCACAGAGGGATGAAGATGAATTCATAACCTGAGAGGAAGGCGCCATCTTCCACTACTCTCCTCCACAGACACTGGCTGTGATCTATTTTAATGGTTTAAATGTTTATTTCCTATATTATTATATATATTTTTTAGATAATCACTCTGCTCTAAGCCTTAAGGCTTCCTGTATAATTATATGTTGGAAAAACCCCTAACTAATAAAATTTTGGTTTGAAAAAAGGTTTTTGGCCTAAAAATTTATTTATTTTTTATATTCCTTAACAGAAGAAACTATAAAGGAATATAATTTACATAATAAACAGAAAAAAAGTGCTATTTTATTAATAACTCATCAATAGGCTGAATAACAGGTGATCTTTGATTCCTTCAGCATTTCTCAGACTTTTGTTAACGTGTCAAATAATAATCTACAGTTTACTGGATCTATCTGCAATAAAAATGTCTGGAATCATATTTAAATGTTTTTCTAAAGCGGCTGGAAACTAAAGTATCTAAAAGTTTTAAACTTTAAATTCAGCAAAATTCAAGCAAAGAACTTTAGTAACTTTTAAAGAAGTGAAGATCCAACATTTCACGACTTCAACTATGATCACCCCTTCCCTTACCCTCCTCTTCCTCATGCCTCTTCATCTCGGCTCTCATCATCATCATCATCATTTCATTTTTCTTCCCTCCATCTCGTTAATTTGAACTTCTTTGTTGCAGATTTTCCCCAGATTCATAGCCAAGTTTATCCATCTCTTCATCTCTCCATCCCTCCATCCCTTCATCCCTCCATATCTGCATCCCTCCATTTCTCCTTCTCATCCCTTCATCCATTAATTTCTCCATCCCTTCATCCCTCCATCCTTCCATCCCTCCATCCACATGCAGTGAAACTAAGCTGTTTCACCTAAACCCTAAATCATGACTTGGACTTGATATGAAGACATGTAACTGCATTTATTTTACCTTAGAAACTCGAGTTATCAAAGCATGATGTAATCCAGCCCATCCAGGTCACATCCGCTCTAACTATCCATCAATATTCCTGCAGCTCAGATGTTCCAAGATGTTCACCTGCTTTGGTGAAAATGCAGTCACTGTATTCTGTTCATCCTTCCCAACCTGAGCAGTTAGACTCTCTGACTTTTATGCGCTCTGGTTCATCTAACAGTCTCCTAAAATTAAACCTAGAGTGACAACTATTAAAAAAAGAAGTTATTTCACATGTTTTGAAGCTCATGGTTTGGGGGTGAGGAGCAGCTCACTAGTGCCTAAAGCACACTTGTAGCCTGTAAGCCGCTCTGCACAAACACACTCTGACTGTCTTTTATTGACTGGGGAAAGACGGAAATCACAATTTCAATAAAAACCAATATCAGGTGGATGAAAGCAATATAGTTTATGGGAAAATAGATAAGGAGGCAAAGTGTGACAGGGAGAAAACGATAAGAGGAGACGGCATCATTTATGGCAAAAGAACTTAAAGAGCAAACAATAAGGGAAGCTGTAGGATGCTGAAAGCTGCAGCATCAGAGAAGCTCCCATGTAGTTTACATTCTGGGATGTTCCACCCGAAGCTTAAAACACTTTCAGATTCTGTTTTACCTACAAAAAAATTATTTAAACCACAGAAAGAACCTTTAGAAGTTTGAACAAAGATGTTTTTCAGGTCAAATGGTGAAATAAAATACTGCTCTGCAGCAGAGCACCACCATCGCTTCAGGTTTACAAACTTTATGATCATAAAAATCACCATTTAGGCTCTTTGATCAGTATCAGGATAAAGCATTTTGTTTTATTGAGGAGTCTTTGGGGAACTGAAGGATTTAACCTCTGTTCATTGAACGCATCACAATCACAATATAATCATAGCTGCCTGGTGATGCTCAACAGAAACAAATCCTCCCATTATACGATTAACACAGTCATTATTTTAATGTTTCTAACAACAAAAAAAAAAACATAACTGTGGAAGTGTTGGTGCAAATATTAGATATTCCTCATTTTAAGCCCAGAGTTTGAACCTTAGGATGATTGCTGTGATGATGAGAAACCATCGGTTTGTGTTTGCATGTCGCTGGCAGGCAGCTTTGGTTCCAGGTGTGACCCACCTGCAGCGACGCCGCCGATGCTCAGACAGGTTTTCTACTGTCATGGATTTATGGCAGAGCTGGCATAGATTCAGACTGACTTCATGTTACCTTATTCTGTAACAGAATCATCTTTACCAGAACCATTGAATCACCGGGCCGCTTCATGACAGCGGAGTGAAGGAAAACCAAGAGTTTATCCAGAGAGACGGAGAGTCGGGCTCGAACCATCGACCCTAAGGGACGGCCTGGCCTGTTTCCACTGAGAAAGAAAAGAATCTCCTCCATGAGGATTGTTTGTTTGCTTTAAACACAAACTGCCTAAATTCTCCCTTAAAGAGAGGCTAAAGTGGGCTGGGAGAGGCAGGGAGCAGAGCTGCTCCTCCTCATCCAGAGGAGTCAGCTGAGCTGTTCTGGATGCGCTGGGACGCCTCCCTCAGGAGGAGCTCCAGGAACGTCCCCAGCCAGGGACTATGTCTCCTGGCTGGCCTGGGAGCGCCTCAGGGTTCTCCCAGCGAGGCAGGCGGGGGTCTGGAGGGTCTGGGAGTCTCTGCTGAGTCTGCTGCCCCAGCGACCCGGAGAAACGGAAGACACAGAATACCAGCGAGAGATTTATTAATATGCACAATACTTACATCACTAAAACCCAGTCTGTCTTAAATATAGATTTGCTGTTTGTTTATTGCATCCCTATGAAATATTACTGGCTCAGCCGCTGATCCAGCTGTGTGATCAAACTGGTGACCAGTATGGGGGTGAGGCGCCTGAAGCTGTAGCTCAAGCTGAGACGCCATAAAATATATGATATGTCTGCATATTCCATCATTACTTTACAAAGAAACTTTCATTCTTTCTGTTAACCCTTTATAGGGCGAGGTAGTGGTTTTGATCACCTGCAGCCCCCCCGTCCCTCAGTGACGTCTAGAAGCACAAGATCTATATCCAGCCATACAGCAAAGATCCTGCTACATGGATGGAACTCTGATTTTAACCAATTAGAAGAGCCTTAGAATGATATATGACCTACTGGAAATTAAGCTGGAAAAAAAGTTAAGTCAAGAAAAAAAGATAAAAAGCTCATTGAAAAGTTAAAAATCATATTTAGGTTTAATAAAAACAATGTCAGTGCTAGTATCAGCATTAATGCCTCTAAGTTTATGTTGGACAAAAAAAACTTTCTTATTATATTCGGATAAGTTGGCATTTCTTGTTATTATATTAATATTCATTTCTGACACCAAAGTATCCAGATATTTTTTATGTTTCAGAGGTAATAAGGTCTCTGCCTGGATTCCAATAACACTATTGGCTGGAAATGTAGATTTTCAAAGTGTTTCACTGGTTGCCCTATAAAGGGTTAAAAATATACTATTTACTATTTATTCAGCAATTATCTTTTCATTTAATTTAATTCATTTAAAAGTAAACAGGCAATAATGCTTTTAGCATAAATGAAAAGGGAATGAAGTGATGACCTATAATGTCTATTTTCCTTTATTCAGTGTAACAGTGCAGAGCAGCAGTTCTTCTGGGGACGTGAAGGACGGCAGGTTTTCTACGGAGGGAAGTTTCTGTGAAAAGTTTGAGCAGAGATCCTTTCAGCCGACTGCATAAAGATAAAAAGATGCAAAGAAATAAAATGGATGTAAAAACGGGGGTTATTCAAACACTATTTCACAGGAGCTGTGTGGGTGAAAAGCTTCCTTTTTAAATACAAAAATGAATGTTTGCACCATTTGCTCCACTTATCCTCTCTCTCCTCGCTCAATAAGTCTATCCTAATGTGTCTCAATTACAAACCTTTTACTCTTATTCTTTCACCCATCTTGGCCTAAAGGTGATATTAATTATTAAATCCATAGTCATTATTTCAAATATCAGGAAAAGGAAATGGACTTTTTCAAAGCTTCTAAGGAAAAAAAAAAAGCTTGCATGGTTTCGCTTTTGAACAGAAAGGCCAATCACCTCGTCAAATCTGCACTTCACATCTTTTCCTCTGTGTGTGGAAAAGATTTGTAAAGATGAATCCTGGTATTATAATGAATATTATTTTTTATGTATAGCGTTCCTTCTTTGCTGCTTTGCTTAATGTATCTTTAATGGCCTCCTTCCCATGGGGATCGTTTCAGTTTGATCTCATCCCATCGCACCTTGTCTCCTCTGTGTCACTGAATACCGTATTTATTAGTTCAGGTATCCAACGGCTCCATAAATGTGGTTTTTTTAGAAGTCTGTTTCATCCTGTCTGTCACTATTTGCTTCAGACGTTTCCTCAACACAACCGTTCTTTATTTACGCTGCAGCTCCATCCTCTCCTGTTTCTCCATTCATTGCTGTGCTGCTCTAACCCAGCTCTGCTGTGGGGAATTATTAGTGCAAAGAGCTTTGCTGTGTAATTATTATTGATTCAACAACAAGCTGCTTCGGCTGTCAGGAGAGCAGCAGATAATATATATGTTAGGATTCCTGTTTTTCTTTTTTTAAGATGAAAAAGGATGGAGAAGAAAGTAGAGATGAAACGAACAACCAGTCCAAGGTTTTACTGACAATTTTATCTGAGCAGAAGGATGTTCATCTATGATGCAGTAATATTTGATTCTGTTGGGTTTGTTTTTGGTTGATTAATTCACCTCCTCTCATCCAAACTGATGCTTTGGAAGAAGGCGTCACATTTTGGTCCACATTCAGGCCCTTTCCCAGGGGAGGATGTTAATACTAGGAACCAGTCTGGCTAAAGTGGAATTTGCAATGGAATGTGATTTCTTCCTTCTGGTGAAATCTAGAAGGTTCTGAGGCGCCCTCCTCTCACCTGAACTCAATGATTGAGGAACGACAGACAAAAACTAACAGGATATTGAAAGAGTTTCATCACATTTTTAAAGCAGTCTTAACCTGCTATGTTAAATATTCAATCCTTCTGACAGTGAATTTATCTTTAATCACTTTTAGGTTGTTCTCAGTTGCATAAGCTGTGTGTTCACACGACTTGAGGGGGGATGAGGGGGGGATTCCCTCCCCTGTGACATTTTATCACTGAATGTGTAACTGGAAATCGCGGTGAAAGAAGGGCAGGCTAATGTTAGCACCCTCTCAGAAAAATAAAAAAACTAAAATAAGTTGGCTTTTCCAGTTTAAAGAAGAACCCAAATAAAAATACTTTTAAAAACAAACCACCTTCACACTCCAGACTGTCCAGATGGTTTGAACTAAGGCCCTAGACCGACACACACACACACACACACACACACACACACACACACACTTTCCAGGTGATGGATGGACAGCCAGACGGACTTATTCTACATATTCCTGATGTCTATCCATATACTGCCTGAAGGTGATATCAAATATTATATTCCAGCGTTACTCCATAAGGAAGATCCACAATCCAATGAATAGAATATGATTCTTAGACCCATTAAACACACATAATGAAGAATTAGAAATATACGGTATTTATCTAATGGCTCCTTACGTAATGAAGTCTTCCACTGTGGTCTACTGGATATAATGGGGACCAGTTATTGATAGAGTTATGAAGTTTAATAATGTCCTCTTTTGGAGACCTTGATTTTCTGATTTTCAAAAAAGACTTTCTTAAAAGTATTGAGTGCCAATGTATCTATTACTTTGCGGTTGTTGTTTTCTATTTTATTCTCCAAAGAATGTAACTTTGAATTAATCTGGTGGCTTTTCTACGTAACACAAATGTCCTTCAATAAATAGAGATTCCAGTTAACTGAACCCGAGTGCAGATTTTTCACCATTATAACGTCTTGATTTCCCTGTAAATACGGTGTGCTTCTTTATGTTTACGTTTAAGCTTTAGCATTAATGCATAAAGGTTTCTAGCTATCGGCGTGCGAGGCCGTGCATCGGTTAGGTTTAGGACAAAGGTATGAGTTGAGTTGGTTTAGTGTTAGGCCATAGCAGCAGTATGAAGTCAATGGAAAGGCCCCACAGGGATAGGGTGACACAACATGCTTGTGTGTGTGTGTGTGTGTGTGTGTGTGTGTGTGTGTGTGTGTGTGTGTGTGTGTGTGTGTGTGTGTGTGCCTGTATGATTCACAATAATAATAACTCTCAGCCCAGCAAAGATAAACCTAATCTGACACAGGAACTAATTTCTCGTCTCCCTCCAACAACAGTGGGATTTGCCTCTATGGCTTCTCGCTGATAGTGTCATGGGAGAAGAATGAGGGCTTCTGGCCTCGCAGTGCAGGAATTATGTCACCACAATACACCTCCCTGAATATGCCTCATTTTTATCTAAACTGTTGCTTTAAACCATTCAAATCCAGTAAGTAATAGATTTGTAATTACACAATTACAAGGTGTTAAATATAGACGTCCTCATTACACACTGAGAGATATGATGCTTTATGTCCACAGGTTTAAAACCTCTGGAGCTCTGACAGGTTTAAAGCATCAGGGACATTTCCCATTGTGGGAACCCACATTTACTTCCAGATATGATGCTGAGAGCCTCACCTGGAAATAGGTTGAGCTGTGAGTCGACAGAAGCACTTCAGAATATGAGCAGCCTCTTCTTCTGCTGCAGGCTGCAGAGGTACGACAGTACGCTGAGGTAAATCTAATGCCATCTGCGTGTTACGTAACTCTGAAAGCAGCTTGAAAGCATCACTCCCATCACACGGCAGCATAAAATAAGGCAAAGCTCCGGTTACGCTGCATATGTGGTTACCCAGAGCTCTCTCTGCTCTTCTGACAAACATCTTAAAGCCTTTTTGTTTCCCTCTGTAGCGTCCATAGTAACCACCTCTACCAAACATTAAAGTGGAAATGTTAACAGAAGCTGGAGCAGAAAATTTGTTTTTTTTTCTTTTACCTTTTGCACTGAATTCTTCTCTAATCTTTTTAGACAAAAGGAAAATCGGACGTCTAAATAAATGTGTCTGTTAAATTCATCATTTCTTGGAGAGGTTTGGGATTGAGAGAGAGCATGTTTGCTCCATATATTGCGTTTGTTCAGTATACAGCATCCTTCCTCGCATGCTATAGAGATGAGAAGCATTTTTATTCACAAACCTTTCATTTTATCCAACTTAAAGGTTTCAGATCAATAAATAGCTTTTAATGATGCATAAAGGAGTCATGTATAAATACAACAGATTCTTCTTTGAGGAAATGTTTTATAGCCACATCAGGGTTTCTACTATGCTTACATGAAACAAAAAAATCCAGTTTGATTTAAAGCTTCCAAGCTTCCAACAGCATCATAAACTGAAAGTCATTTCTTCTTTACAGTCTATAGATTGTGTTGATATTTATGGACCAAATTATGAGATGTCAATACTCTCTCCTGTAGGATCTATTCCTCATCCATGTTTTTCTGTTGGTCATTTTCCGGGCTGCCACAGGTCAGCGTATGGATGCTAAAATTAATCAAATGTATAGATTGAACTCACTAGTTTCTTTGGGAAGTTTCTATTTAGAAAAACCTTTCCTTAACTTCTTGAAATTCTACCGTCATCAATCTTTCTTCCTGCTCATATTTCAGACATCTATCAGGTTCTATCGTACCCCCCCCACATATTAACCTCATTGACCTGTTTTAAGCTGCTGTACATTAAAAAGTGCTGAATTAAATCGTTTATTTCTAAATCTTAGTCCTGTTATTACCTATGGTTCTTTCTTCTAATTCCATTTTCTTTGGCTTCCTTGTCGATCCTGTCAATCATTTTCATTTCCTGCCATTCCTTCCTTAGTTTTGGACTAACTTTACTCCTTCTAGCTCATTTTTTTTCATGTGTCCGGTAAAGTTTAGCCTAAATAAAGGCAGCTATCAAATAAGGATGGATAAAAGCCTTTGTTTTTCATACTGTATAATAGTTATAGCTAAGTTCTAACTATTGCTTTAGTTTATGAAGGGATGCAGCATTAAAGAGTAGATTATTTAATCTAAGAAATTACCCGACCTTCATAACAATATCTAATACGCTGACTGTCTTTTATTAGTTTAGCGCTTAACTAAATGCACCAGTTCGAAGCAATCTCTGACACATGTAGACCCTTCAAAACACCTTTCTGGTTATTTGATATTTTATTTATTAAACCCATTAATGTATAAATGATGTTTTGTCAGAGTTCTGCCCTCTTTTGGTCATTTTGTAATTTTTGTAACTTTGTCATTTGGTGTCTTTGTAGTTGTTTTCTAGCAGTCTTTAGTTACTCTCTACTGCCCCCTTGTGCCTGTCTCTTTTCCCCTTTGCTCCCTTCTAGTCTCTTCCATCCACACCTGCACCACATCAGCTGATTACCCCAGTCTTTGTTCTGTCTCCCATATATACTCTCTCTGTGCAGTTCCTCTTTGCTGGTTTGTTATTGTTTTGTTGTGTGAATTAAAATGAGCGTTAAGATGAAGAAAAGGTTTTATTTTCCTCTGCAGAGGAGAACAACACCAGCAGTGGAACTGTTAGTGTGGCTCTGGCGAGGTAGCTGCCCAGCCCTGCATATAAAAAGAATTCTCACACACGAACATTGAGTCTTCCCAGGAGAAACACTTCAGTTCATCAAGGACATAAATTTCGTCAGATAAACATTTCAGAAAACTGTTTTCCGTTCACACCAGAAAAAGGATGTGAGAACCTTGAACACAGTAAGGACGTGTTTATCTATATTTTGTCTAAACTAGGGAGGAATCTGCTTCTTTTCACACCTGCTTCTACTTCCTACATTTCAGCATAAAGAATAGAACAATGTTACTTTTATTTAGCAAAGAAAAAGCACAGTCTAATAATCCATGTCACAGTAGTGACTTTACTCCCTGCGTGTGTTTCTCCCTGACATCCTCTGACTTTTCAGTATTATTTTGGATTTCTGCCTCAGTTGCCTGATTAAATCTACAAAACTCATCTGTGTCTCCTGATCTCTGCATTACGGTTCTTAAAAAGAAAACACTCAACCGTGACACGTTTAAACTATTATAATCTGTAGGTGGAAATCAAGGCTGCAAAACACCTGAAAGGTTTGAGGTAGGGTGACCATATTTTCATTTGGGAAAACCAGGACACCTTGGAGCGGGGGGTGGGGGGGGGGTTGATTGAAAGAACAAATGTCTCATCATCGGGATTTGCTCCGTGATGAGAGGAAATGTTACTTGTTACTAGTTGTTTTAATGGTTATAGAGTCAGATATGTGGCGGTAATGTTTGGTTTATCTAAAGTTTTTATCTGTTACTGTGTAAATGGGTTTGGCTGGAATTTAAGGACAGATTCTAATAGATCTGCAGAATGGGAACTATAAATCTGATAGGAGTTTAATTTTTTTATTGTTGTTTTGCACAATATGCTTAACTAAGTATTTTTTGTTGTTGAATATTAGAGATTTTGCAGATATATTTTGTAGATACATTGTTTAGATTTACTTATATATTTCTAACCCTTTTATAGAATAGAATAGAAAATCCCTTTATTGTCCCACAATGGGCAGATTTACAGCAGCAGAAAGATTATTGAAAATGGTCACAGAAATGAGGACCTTAGAAAAATGTATAAGAATAACATAATAGGGAAGAGTTGAAATATAAACAATAAAATCCTGTAAAGTGTTTTAACAATATAAAACTGGAGAATTAATAACCAATATCCAGCTATGGACATTTTTACAATAATGGATATTTGAAAATAGCAGCAACATCAGAGATGTGCAGAATGACAGCAGCAGGTTATTTAACTGACTAAGGTTTCTATCATTACATTTGATTTGATTTGTTCCTGCTCCCGGTGGCTGGAACCTTTATTCCACTCTGGATTCTTGTTAGTGTAGTCCTTGTTCACTTTAACTTTTTAAAAAATAAATAAATAAACAAACAGTTTTGAAAACCTCGGTATTCATTCTTTTCCTGCTTTGTGTGTCAACTTTCACGGTTGCTAAGCAACAGAACATACGGCGATAAACCCCGCCGAAGGGTAGACCTGTTCGAATTTACAGCCAGAACTCTTCCGGCCTCCTTATTTTCAAGGACTTCGAAGGATCCAGTCTAGGTAGACCGTGACCTTGGAGGATGCAGCCCAGGTTTTCGAACAGAGCCTCTGATTAAGAACAGGGCTGCCCGCACTGACGCGGCTCAGGGATTACGTCACACGGAGCGTCGTGCGCAGTGAAATCAGGACATTTCCTCGCTTTCTAAAAAAAACCCGGGACGCCCGGGACAGGACGTGAAATGCTGGATGCTGGAAATACTGCAGCGGCGTCCTCTCAAGCATCTTAGTCCCTACATTTCCTTTATAAACGTCAGTATTTGTACTAAAATATTCTTTTTGTCATTTTTTGTGGACATTAAGATCTAAAGAGAAGCGCCATCTCCTGGTCAGACCCTGTAATTCAGTGAAAGGGTGGAGTCAGAGTAAAAACATATGCACACCCAGGAGAAGGAGGGGTCACCCCAGTGGCTGGAAGTTTGAGGGATTTTGCTGGGAGTTGCAGGGAGCTGAGCTGCCATTCGGCTGGTGTTTTACTTTCTGCTGCTGAACAATTCAAAGGCCTCATGATTTCCACTTTTATTGATTTCATTTAACATTGTCTGAAACAATATTTTTTGGGTTTCAGTTTTAAGCTAGAAAATCAAAACTAGATCAAAAGCAAATGTTGAAATGTTTCACTCTATCTGGGATTTAAATGTCTTATCCTAATAACTTTGTTTTTCAGTCTAGTCAGTAGAGGCCTATAAGGATGATAGACGTTAAGAAGCATGTCCTGCTGCAGGAGACAAATATACTGCTCCTCCACAAACACGAGCTAGCTCACTTAGCTTAGCCTGCTATATAAGCCCAGTCACACAGCCAGACCAGGTGTGAAGAAGTGCCAATCCTGCAGGCACGCGCAGGAAGTAGGCACAGAGTGAAAAAACAAAGCAAACAACACATTAGTGGTAGAG
This sequence comes from Cyprinodon tularosa, assembly GCF_016077235.1. Taxonomy (NCBI): domain Eukaryota; kingdom Metazoa; phylum Chordata; class Actinopteri; order Cyprinodontiformes; family Cyprinodontidae; genus Cyprinodon; species Cyprinodon tularosa. Next base: position 73,422 of record NW_024037887.1, read on the forward strand.
CGTGTTGGTCAAGGAGGATAGCCATGACTTTGCCAGAGGCAGTAAGGACAGGAAGGCAAAGGGAGCGAGCGGTTAGGGAGGCTAAGGCAGTGAGACTTACACAGATTAATGACCCAAAACTGTCTGTTTGGAGTGTGTTGGGCCATGTGTTTGTGCGGGACCCCTACAGTGAAACATTAGGTCCATCCCTGACGGATGAGCTCGTTTAGCAACGTGAGGCTATTTCCACAGTGTCTCGTACTGAGTTGGAGGTTTGGCCGGACCTCTCTCACACGTGGAAATGCACTCTGACGCAGCAAGGAGCGCCGCCGCTGCAGGGTGGGGTGTCACTGAATGTCAGCTGCAACCCCCGTCTCCAGCTGAGTGACATATTAACCTGGGTACCCTGAAAAACACATGGACACACAGTTTCTTCCCCCTCACAGCTCTCACTAAGGCTGCATGCTAACACGGTGCGATCACTACGGGGCCTGGCTCAACATTCTGCTTACACACATGAACATTTAGTCTACATCCACATTTCTATGCAGTCATAAATACACACAGAGGGCAACAACAAGGCAGGAGTTCGCTATAATTAAACATATTCATACAGACTAAAGACTGATTGACCGTTAGTATTTGCCATCTTGTTAGCTGTGCTGAATGTGTGAACATCCTACAGGGTCTGTGTTTCTCTGCATGATATTGATCTATGTTATGAAATTCTTCTGATGCTGCTGCAGTGGTGATTAAGAAATGTTGGAACAGATGCAAAGAGTGGTTAGCTAAGCTGTGTAAACTGCTTATTAGCAAGGTGCTTAACGACGGAGTCTTCAACGTAAACAAGCTCAGCCATCTGTAGGAATCACAGTCTGCAAACATACGTCTAATAAGATACACCTTTATAAAGTTAGACCTACGGCACAATAAACATAGAGTGGAACAAACTTCATCTGTTTTGGGACTGATCTCTTTCTAAGCAGCAATTTGCAGATTACGTTTTCAGTCTAAATGTAATTATTGTAGTCATTAGGCCATCAGTGGTTGTTGTCAGGCCTGAAATCAATCAGAAACACTAACATACATTCAGAACCAAAACTTTCATTTTATTCTATCCAACTGTTTTCATTTATTCCAATTGGTTCTCTTCATTCTGCAGCGTTTCTATTAGCTGCGCTGCTTCCATTGCATCCATCTGGTTGCAGTATTTATTGTCCAATCAGATTTCAGCCTCAGTGTGTTGCTATGGCAATCTAATCTGCCCAGAACCTCCAGAATCAGCAGTGCTGCTGGTCTCACCTTAACAATATTAGTGATTAGATATTTTCTTCAACAAGGATGAATTCAGTTGATAAATAACCAGCATCTCTGGTGACTGGGATGTATTTTATTTTCATGCTTTATGCTCTATTTGATCTGGTAATTAGATGCATATTGAACCTGATCGGCTCCTGATGATGTAAACATGGCGGCGCCGTGGTTATAGAGGAGAGGATTGCTGATGTGTTAACGAGGCTTATTGTTAATTGATCTCTGTATTCACTCTGATCTTCCTCTCAGTCAGACCTGCACTTGTTACATTTCATATTTGAACATTATTGGTGGTTTCTGTTATTAAAATGTGAAAGTAATGATATTAACCCCTTCACACCCATCGTTGCAAATTGACATGAAAATGTATATTTATATATTTATATTTGGATTTGAAGGGATAAGAAGTAGATTAAGTTGGGCGCCCACTGAAGGCAACGCCAACCACTGTAGACTATATTATGTAAACACTAATATGTTGAGAACAACCTAACTTAGAGGACTTCCAAACATTTCCTGCCCCTGAATTTTCACCATGTGTGAACTGCCTCTATGATAACCAGAGACTCAGATAGTCAGACTGTGTTTTTTTGGGCAGGTGCAGCGCAGCCAAGTTAGATGCTTCCTGTAGGGAGCAAATAACCACTGATCTATGAAGTACAGTAAAGGCTACTTGTTTTCCACGACAGTGAGCCGCTGATATTCAGAGAGAAGAATTGTGAGCATTGCTCAGATATTTACACATCAATCAAGCAGGATTTTAAATGAAACAATTGCATTATAACAAATCTAAAAACACAGGAAGTTGATTTTGCATCACAATGAACCATAAATTTAATATGATGGTAAACAAAGTAAACAAAAAACTGGGGAAGTGTTTGTTTCAGGCCAGGAGCAGATGAAGTTTGAACAGAATCAGCCGACCCTGGGCCAGGAATCGAACCGGGAACCTTCCTGCTTCAAGGCAACATTGCTACTAACCATGCAGCCCCTCCAGTTTACATATTCTGATAAATAATAGATTCACACCAATCCTGCTAACAGTGTGATGGAGTTCAGGTCAAGATGCCAACTGTTGGAAAAAAGGACACTAAGCTTAATTCCTAAAGTGTTGAAATGTCATCTTCAAACTTTAAGTCCTTTCAACAATTTATAAACCCATTTCTTTGGGAGGCTGTGACTCCATATTAACTTTCCAAAACCCTGATGGGTGATGAACAGCCTTCTCTCCAACTTCTTCTGATCATAGATGGGCCTGCAGCTGCAGAGCCTCATGGGATCAACACATTTATGTTGTGTCTGATCGTCTCCCTAACCCTTCCATCACTATGAAGAGCGGGAACCATGCAGCGGACATTAAGGTTCCCTCATTAACTGACCATTAGGACAGGTGAGCAGTACTTACTGCAGTGCTGGGTAGATTTTTATTTATATATATTTATTCATTTATTAATAGATACATATAGATTTATTTATAATATATTGAATCTGTTTCAAGCTATTAAGTTTAAATGACATAATAATGTTTCTTCAGCATTTTACTGTTTTGTCTGTTTGTTATCTCTTCTAGTTAACATTAAGCACATGTGAAGGAGACAGTAACCGACTCAACAACCAAACATCACGCGTTATAAAAATCCTTATCGGCTCCAATAAAAACGAGGATTTATTAAATGTGTAAAGTTCCTTAATCAATCTAAGTGGTCTATAAATCTGGTCATTGATTTATAAATCAGAGTTAAACACTTGTTGGTTGTTTTATCATAAGGTACAAGTTTACAGGAATCAATAAACACATCTGTAAGAATCCATTGACCATAATGTTGGAAAATTTCAGCTTCATTTCTATTTACCTGTCCAGAAAATATTCCAACTTATTATATAATGACCTACTTTTATAAATATAATTTATAAACGCAGTAGACTGGATTACTTTTAACTTCATGAGCCACAATCTCAATCTGCAGTGCTGCAGATTAAGAGAGAATCATATGACACAATAAGTCTAAACCAATTTAGCCCTCTGTGTGACAGCCCTATAGTCACTAGTGATAGAAACCACTAGAAAAACCACGACCCCCCCCATCCACACACACATACTTGTTCTGCCATCGTAGAGAGGACCATGTGCTGAGACCAATTTACTTCCATTTTCACTCATTTTCAACCCTTTCTATGGACTAACCCTAAAACTAACCCTAACTATTACCAGTGCATACGTAACCCCAACTATTACCAATGCATTACTAACCCTAACCCTAACTATTACCAATGCATAACTAACCCTAACTATTACCAGTGCATAACCAACCCTAACGATTACCAATACATAACTAACCCTGACCCTAACTATTACCAATGCATAACTAACGCTGACCTTAACTATTACCAATGCATTACTAACCCTACCTATTACCAATGCATAACTAACCCTAACTATTACCAGTGCATAACTAACCCTAACTATTGCCAATGCTTAACTAACCCTGACCCTAAATATTACCAATGCATAACTAACCCTAACTATTACAAATGCATAACTAACCCTGACCCTAACTATTACCAATGCATTACTAACCTAACTATTACCAATGCATAACTAACCCTAACTATTACCAGTGCATAACCAACCCTAACGATTACCAATACATAACTAACCCTGACCCTAACTATTACCAATGCATAACTAACCCTGACCTTAACTATTACCAATGCATTACTAACCCTACCTATTACCAATGCATAACTAACCCTAACTATTACCAGTGCATAACTAACCCTAACTATTGCCAATGCTTAACTAACCCTGACCCTAAATATTACCAATGCATAACTAACCCTAACTATTACAAATGCATAACTAACCCTGACCCTAACTATTACCAATGCATTACTAACCTAACTATTACCAATGCATAACTAACCCTAACTATTGCCAATGCATAACTAACCCTGACCCTAACTATTACCAATGCATTACTAACCCTAACTATTACCAATGCATAACTAACCCTAACTATTACCAGTGCATAACTAACCCTAACTATTACCAATGCAAAACTAACCCTAACTATTACCAGTGCATAACTAACCCTAACTATTACCAATGCATTACTAACCCTAACTATTACCAATGCATACCTAACCCTAACTATTACCAGTGCATAACTAACCCTAACTATTACCAGTGCATAACTAACCCTAACTATTACCAATGCATTACTAACCCTAACTATTACCAATGCATTACTAACCCTAACTATTACCAATGCATAACTAACCCTAACTATTACCAGTGCATAACTAACACTAACTATTACCAATGCATAACTAACCTCAACTATTACCAGTGCATAACTAACCCTAACTATTACCAGTGCATAACTAACACTAACTATTACCAGTGCATAACTAACCCTAACTATTACCAATGCATAACTAACCCTAACTATTACCAGTGCATAACTATCCCTAACTATTACCAATGCATTACTAACCCTAATTATTACCAATGCATAACTAACCCTAACTATTACCAGTGCATAACTAACCCTAACTATTACCAATGCATTACTAACCCTAACTATTACCAATGCATTACTAACCCTAACTATCACCAATGCATAACTAACACTAACTATTACCAATGCATAACTAACCTCAACTATTACCAGTGCATAACTAACCCTAACTATTACCAATGCATTACTAACCCTAACTATTACCAATGCATACCTAACCCTAAATATTACCAGTGCATAACTAACCCTAACTATTACCAATGCATTACTAACCCTAACTATTACCAATGCATAACTAACCCTAACTATTACCAGTGCATAACTAACCCTAACTATTACCAATGCATAACTAACCCTAACTATTACCAATGCATTACTAACCCTAACTATTACCAATGCATTACTAACCCTAACTATTACCAGTGCATAACTAACCCTAACTATTACCAATGCATAACTAACCCTAACTATTACCAGTGCATAAATAACCCTAGCTATTACCAATGCATAACTAACCCTAACTATTACCAATGCATTACTAACCCTAACTATTACCAGTGCATAACTAACCCTAACTATTACCAGTGCATAACTAACCCTAACTATTACCAATGCATTACTAACCCTAACTATTACCAATGCATAACTAACCCTAACTATTACCAGTGCATAACTAACCCTAACTATTACCAATGCATAACTAACCCTAACTATTACCAGTGCATAACTAACCCTAACTATTACCAATGCATAACTAACCCTAACTATTACCAATGCATTACTAACCCTAACTATTACCAATGCATAACTAACCCTAACTATTACCAGTGCATAACTAACCCTAACTATTACCAATGCATAACTAACCCTAACTATTACCAATGCATTACTAACCCTAACTATTACCAATGCATAACTAACCCTGACCTTAACTATTACCAATGCATTACTAACCCTACCTATTACCAATGCATAACTAACCCTAACTATTACCAGTGCATTACTAACACTAACTATTACCAATGCATTACTAACCCTAACTATTACCAGTGCATAACTAACCCTAACTATTACCAGTGCATAACTAACCCTAACTATTACCAATGCATAACTAACCCTAACTATTACCAGTGCATAACTAACCCTAACTATTACCAATGCATTACTAACCCTAACTATTACCAATGCATTACTAACCCTAACTATCACCAATGCATAACTAACACTAACTATTACCAATGCATAACTAACCTCAACTATTACCAGTGCATAACTAACCCTAACTATTACCAATGCATTACTAACCCTAACTATTACCAATGCATACCTAACCCTAAATATTACCAGTGCATAACTAACCCTAACTATTACCAATGCATTACTAACCCTAACTATTACCAATGCATTACTAACCCTAACTATTACCAGTGCATAACTAACCCTAACTATTACCAATGCATAACTAACCCTAACTATTACCAATGCATTACTAACCCTAACTATTACCAATGCATTACTAACCCTAACTATTACCAGTGCATAACTAACCCTAACTATTACCAATGCATAACTAACCCTAACTATTACCAGTGCATAAATAACCCTAGCTATTACCAATGCATAACTAACCCTAACTATTACCAATGCATTACTAACCCTAACTATTACCAGTGCATAACTAACCCTAACTATTACCAGTGCATAACTAACCCTAACTATTACCAATGCATTACTAACCCTAACTATTACCAATGCATAACTAACCCTAACTATTACCAGTGCATAACTAACCCTAACTATTACCAATGCATAACTAACCCTAACTATTACCAGTGCATAACTAACCCTAACTATTACCAATGCATAACTAACCCTAACTATTACCAATGCATTACTAACCCTAACTATTACCAATGCATAACTAACCCTAACTATTACCAGTGCATAACTAACCCTAACTATTACCAATGCATAACTAACCCTAACTATTACCAATGCATTACTAACCCTAACTATTACCAATGCATAACTAACCCTGACCTTAACTATTACCAATGCATTACTAACCCTACCTATTACCAATGCATAACTAACCCTAACTATTACCAGTGCATTACTAACACTAACTATTACCAATGCATTACTAACCCTAACTATTACCAGTGCATAACTAACCTCAACTATTACCAGTGCATAACTAACCCTAACTATTACCAGTGCATAACTAACCCTAACTATTACCAATGCATAACTAACCCTAACCCAGCTGACACCTTCGCCATAAATCTAACTCTTAGCAAAATAGCATGAGAGGACCAGCGGAATGTCCTCACTTTGCAACAACCGGTCCTCACTCTGAGGGCTAGACAGAGACACACACACACACACACACACACAATCCACACTGCAATCTTCTTTGTGTGACTTCTGTCAAATTGACTTCATGCAAATAAGCGTCATGTTGATCCTGAAGGGAAGAGAATAATAACAGAGGAGAGTGAAATCAGGCAAAAAGAGGAGGAAGATTAAGGAATCCGCAGAGATGACCGCAAACCAAAGACAAACTGCAACGACGACGAGTAAAAAGCCGACACAATTCCCCGAGTGGGAAGCCAGAGAGTAATAGAATCAGAAAAACAAAGATTTTCAGCAAATGAAATCTATCTCCATAAAGCTCAATCCTCTTAGTCTGCCATATGCTTCAAATAGACAGATTGATATAAAAGGGTTACAAGCCTGACTGTAGCCCTGGCACCCTTACAGTCTCCAGCACTCCATTGCTTCTTTTCCCTTAACTTTACTTTTACCTCATCAGTCTGGCTTTTCTTGCTCTTTTCCCCATTTCTATAAACTCTCCAACTGAAATTCTCTCAGATGGCTGTAGAGTGGACGTTAACAGAAATACAGCCCAAACCCTTGGCCCTCGTTAAAGGATATGAGTCTGCAGGCTGAGAGCAAAAAATCAAGGGATTCTTGATAAGAGTCCAAAACGACTCAGTGATTTTTTTATGTTCCAGAGCCAAGCAGCCCTCACTGCTGTCTCTGGCCTAAAGAAACAAACATTAGCTTAAAGGTAAAAACAAACATTAGCTTAAAGGTAAAAACAAACATTATCTTAAAGATAAAAACAAACATTAGCTTAAAGGTAAAAAAAAACATTAGCTTAAAGGTAAAAACAAACATTAGCTTAAAGGTAAAAACAAACATTAGCTTAAAGGTAAACTGTACGGTGATTATTCAGTCATTTAAAGGCTTGATATTCCCGAGGTAACCTGGGGAGATGTCCTGCTTATAGAGAATCTAAATAATGAAATACGGTTATCAGAATAGGAACCTCGACCCCCCCCCCCCTACATACTGTATCTTGAAAGAAACACTGTCTAGAAAATCTCTCAGGGTTTATAGAAACGATTTTCAAAACTACAGCATTTCTGAATGAAATGGCTGTTTGGATTTCATCCAGACACAGGTTCATGAACGGCCATGTTTTATTAACATCAAGTTTAAGCACCAAGGACAGTTCAAACGGATATTTTTTACGGTCTGATCCTTCATATAAACTGGTTTGAAACAAGCAAAGGCACCGCCCTGACCTTCAGTGTCATCTGCCAGCTTTAAAACATAACCACTACATGGAACTGGAGCCATTAAGTAATGGTAATGGTCACCTTAAGGTGCAAACATCATTCCATCATGACAATGGCCTAATGCCACTAAGCTGACAGTGAAGTCATGAACTGAGGTGAGTTCCTCCGTGACTCTGAATAGCAGATGTAATCATGCATAAAGCTTTTCAGGCACTATATTTATATCTACTTCCTGCTGAGAGACTTGGCAGACTGCTGCGACCTGTGAGGCAACGATTGAGTGAACAATGAAGCCTGCGGAGGTCATCGCTAGGCTAGTTTGTCATTCGCCCTTGTAGCTTGTCTTGTACTGCAGGAGCTACAGTAAGAGTAATGAAATACAAACCTGTCCTTGCAAAATTCCACTTACTCTGCATAGCAGTGGATAAACGGCAAACTGTATGTGAAACCTATTAAATAATAATAATAATAATAATGAGCGCCATCACATATGAACACTGAGGGAGTGGGTTTAATATTCCCTTTAATGTTCCTATGAGAGCTGCACTGCAGCCAGCTCTTTGTAGCCTGTGCTGTAATTCTGCTTGGCTGTTTGACCGCTCTTCTTGGCAGACTTAGTGGAGTTGATCTGACTAGGTTGGTTTCCTGGGACGCCACTGGCAGCATCTGACGACTGCTCAGTCTGGTTTAAAGGAGTCTAAAAGCATAACTTCTTAACACGGCGTAACAAAATACAGGTCATTTCTCAGGAATTATGCAACTTCATCAAATTTGGAGCAACGCCGCGAAATAGGAGCTAATTTCATGGATGCCTGATTTCCAGATTGACGTGTCCATAAGCTTTGGTAAACGAGACATTCGTTCAATCATATTAGTGTGTTTTTGATAATTTAATACCTTCTCATTTGGTAGGAAATAAATCTTCACAGAACAACATGAGAAAATCTGGAAACAAGACTTTTATGTTAATCTCACACTGAATAAATAATCTAGAAATAAGTAAAAATGTCCTAAATTAACTGTATTTACCTTTAGTTGAGTCGGTAAATGAGATAATTTGGCAGTGGAATTAATAGTTTTACTCTTAAAATAAGATATTTAGATAAAATGCAGTTGAAATAAGACAATGCGATTGGGATTTCTTATTTCAAATGTAAGTTGTCTTGTTCCATCAGCAGAATGAATATTTTACCTTCTCAGTTCAAGAACAAATGCAATTATTTTAAGAAAAGATGACTTATCTAAATTTTTATTTTTTCCAGCGTAGCTATAACCTTTCAGATAGTTGGGATTCTTTGTTTCTTTCAGGCAAAGCTGAAACTGAACTCATATAAGCCAAGATTAAAAGTTAAATGAAACATAAAGGTTCTTTTCTCTATGGAATAAATATCCGTCAGAATGTCTGTTATCGTCGTTCAAAGAAGGATCATTATTTGCTGATGTGTTCATTTTAGTTTTCTAATTTCTTCTCGACAGCAATGAGAATATTTGATGCTGTATCGTATTAAAAGGCCATTCTAACGCACAATTATGTTTCTGATCTTTTAACTCTAACCATTTATTAAAATTATGCCCAACGTGGTATTTCACCATCTGAGTAATCCTCATGGGTTCTGCTCTCTGAGCAGAAGATGCTTTCTGTCCTGCTAAATCACCAGTAATCCACGCCGTCTCCAGGAAGCACCCGCAGTGACTGCACTGCACCTGCGCAGGAACCAACAACCCGCCCACTTCCTCCGGTCGGCCATGTCGGATCATTTCTGCTCAGAGATTAGACGCTTCCCAGTTAGCGATGTATAAAGCTAGAAATCCTTCATTCAGGCTGTAAAACATGACTGCTTTTAGAAGGTCTTTCCAAACAAAACATGGTGGTTTATTTCTCCCATTCAGTCAGTAGCCACTAACATGACATGCTTAGTTTTTCTGGACTCTTCCAAAAACCAGACAGAAATGAAACTAAGAGGCGCTGCTCCAAAAGCGTGAGGTATTTATTATGCTGTAAGTTACTGAATAACATTTCCCCTGTTCTCTAAAGAAAGTCAATAACACAGATACTGGGAGCAGTGGGAGCGCTGGAGGTAAGGAACACCGCGCACCAATAGTGGGAGGGAAGCATTTTTTTAAAAATTGCCCAATTATTCTAACTCTTAATACGCATTTTATTCATGATGGTGGCCCAGGAAAGCACACTGCTCTATTAACAGCCTAATAAACAGCAACTGTATTAATATTGTAAACATGCATCACAATGCAAGACTGGATGATATTCAGCAAATTCAATGTTTTACATTATTTTTTTTTCTAGATAAAACCAAGGGCATTTCATAGAAAAAAAGTCCTTTTCTAATGAGAATGCCAGATTAAAGTATATGTCCTTTTATCCTCTATGGTGTCATTTAAGGAGGCTGATTTTGAGAGGATGAGGATAGATAAAAGAGACACCCCGGATGATTTGGACCTTTCTGCTACAGACCAGCAAATGTTGAACTAATGTTTTATTGACTCTTTTCAAGTGGATATCTTGGTTCATGGTTGGTAATAAAGAAAGGAGTCTGTCAGACAAAGTTTTAAGATAAAAACAGGCCAAAGCGTTTAGATTAAAGCAGAAATTCAGGTTCCAAATGGGGTCCAAATATATTAACACTGCTCTGGTTTCGTCACATTCTGGACTTTTTGGCTCATATATTCTCCCTAGATCTATAGAAATGTGGTAAAGAAATAAAACAGCTTCCTGCTACTCATTTCTTACCCCACATGCTGAGGGCGTTCTTGGAAATTGATCACTAGACCAAAATAACACAAGATGTAATACAAGTTGTTTTTTAAGGTCAATAATATTATGCAATGGGTAATTTGGTTATATTAATTAATAATAATATAAAAATAATATGATCGATACTGCCCTGCGATGGACTGACGACCTGTCCAGGATGGACCCCGCCTCTCACCCATTGACTGCTGGAGATAGACACCAGCACCCCTCGTGACCCCAATGGGACAAACAAGTCAGATCATGGATGGATGGATGGATGATCAAGACCTTCTGTTCAGACTGGCTAATCATTGTGGTGCTTTAATCTGCAGGTTTACTAGTGGTTCCTAGAATTTCTAAAAGTGGAATGGGAGGCAGATCTTTTAGTTCTCAGGCTCCTCTCCTGTGGAACCAACTACCAGTTTTAGTCCGTGAGGCAGACACCCTGTCTACTTTTAAGGCTAGGCTTAAAACTTTCCTTTTTGATAAAGCTTCTAGTTAGAGTGGCTCAGGTTATCCTGAGCTATCTCTATAGTTCTGCTGCTATAGGCTTAGACTGCTGGAGGACATAGGGACCCCTTTTTCATCCTTCTGCTTCATTCTATCTCTATTCTCCCACTCTGCAGAATCTGTTAGTTCAATCTCTAACGTTCTGCTCTCTCTGCTTTTTCTCATAGTAGCTTCATCTGGTCTGTTCCTGTTTGGCTGTGACTCCATCCTGGAGAGAAATATCAGCTGTGCTGCTGCCATCAACACCTTTGTTTCTAGATGTTAGAGCTTGGCCTGTTTTCCAGTGTAGTCCTGTTTCTCTGACTGTGACTAACTGGATGTGCTCTCTTCATCCTCTGACATGGGAGCTGTTTTATTTTTTGTGCAATAATGAGTCAACAACAGGTTTCATAGCAATAATGAGGGGCAATAATTGAGGTTGTATTCAGTACAAGCTAAACAATGCATACCTCTTACTTATTAGGTCCAGCATGGATTTGTGTTCATTAAAAAAAAACATCAGAACTTTTCAGCTATCAATTAAATAAAAGGTCTTGGATCCACAGTAACTCGGCACACAAACACTGGATTATGCCAGCTCTATTCATCCAGACCAACCACAATGTTTGACGTCATTGAGCCAACACTGAGTGATGTCACCTGCAGGCCCAGATCTGAGCGCCAGAGCAGATCCAGGACCTTCACCATCAGAACCTTGGATGTAGTTCTTTAACCTCTCAAAACCCACCGGGTCACCGGCGACCATGTTAAATGGGGGTAATAACTCAGAATGCATAAAATTCCACCGGTAAAATGTTTACCGATATAGACATGTTAGACATCATTGGAAAGCTTAGATTCTCCACAATTCAACCACCAAGATCATTTTATGGACACAGTGAGCACCAAAGCACAATTAACACAGATATAGCAGCATGTCAAAATGTAATCATGACAAAGCACTTTAAGTCATCTTTGAACTGATGCAGCTTGGTTTGCGTTCTACTCACCCAATTTTTGCATTTAAAATGTATTGTGTAATTTGGGCTTACAGTTCCTAAGTTATTTGCTTTTCCATTTGGGTTTGCAAAATAGGCGAGGATTACCCAAAATGAGGTGGATGTTAATTAAAGAACGCCAACATTCAAGGTTAAAGGTTGTTGGGTTTTTTTTTTTTTATTCAGTCAGATGAATCGCTTCTGCTCATCTGGACATGCAAATTCTGTTGTTGTGTTGAAAGGAAAAGAGCACTTTTCTGAAGCTGTCTGCAGGGTAACCTTTGATGCAGAGAAGAATTTCTGGTAGGAATTTGGGCCTCAGTCTTCATGTCTCTTACAGAAAGTCTCCCTTGAAGAGTTAAAGATCTTGGGGTTAGTGTTTCTATCTTGGGGTGTCTGTGGGGAGACGTAACATGGTATCGGTAGTTCCAGGTAATTCAGGTTTCCCACAACAGTGCACAGCCTAATGAGGACCCACTTTGAAGTAGCCTCTACATCTTTGGTTTTCTGTGTCAGTATATCACATTAGCCTTTTTCTACTAATATATCCTTTAAATTGATTAAGCATATATGGCTGTTACACAAACAGACAAGTTCATTCACCTTAAACAGACATTTTTGTTAGAAATATGCAGGCAGCACTAACAAAAATTTTAGGGTCGTTCAGAAAGAGAAAATGTTTCTACAATATTCCAGGTACAGGCTTTGTATCATAGAGCACCTGATTGAAAGATGAGGCAGGAAATTATCCTGTGTCCCCATCTGAAAAATGGCCATAAAGCTTTGTCTTTAAGACTACAGCAGGATACAATAAGTCACTGGAATGGATTCAGTTGTGCATCAATCATTCCTCCATCCAATCAAAGAAGCACAGATGGTGGGGTACGCCATCAGCAAAGTTGTGATTGGGTTAAAAGGGACATAGCATGGAGTCTGTTGGTGCATTATCGGCTTCAATCATTCTAATGCACCATGCTCCCAGAATGACCTCTGGGGTGGGTATCTCACCATATATCATCACTATCCGTCTCTCTGGACCTGCTGACCAACACTCTCACATATCCCAGTCCCTGAAGACAGAGAAGCAGGCGGCTGTCGTTCTACACAATAAGCATGAAATAGCTCATATAAACTATTTCTGTGCATGAATGCGCCCCAAAATAGTCTATCAGAGAATATATGGAAGAGGAAACGGGATTATTGCAGTGGCTGGCTGAGGGCAGAGACCTATAGCGCAGACGCAATGCTCCATCACAGTCTTCAAGCCCTAGTAGGGACAGTAGAGGCTGAAAATGAAAAGAAGGATTCTTTCCCAGTTTATTTCACTCCCTCCTACTGTTCTTTATCTAACCCTTGACTTGGATGAATCCTGTTATGGTGTGACCTGAACCTGGGGCTGCAAAAAAAGGAAATGCATTAGACAGTCAGAAGCAGGAGGGGATGCTGGGGCAGAGGGTGATAGATACAGCTGAGCTAAGAGGGTAAAGACAGGGAGGTCAGTGCTCAGTGGGGTGGCAGGAAGCTTTCAGGGTCCAGCCTGACAGAACAAAAACACCACTGGTATGTACTGACTGCCCTTCATCAACGATGCTAAAACTTTGATACAGGTTGTGCAATAATTGGTGTTTCTCTCTGTTAATAATCTTCTGCAGTTTGTCTGTCAGGAGAACAGCATCTCCAACAGCCTTCAGGCAAAGGGCCAGGTATGCCAAAGACAGGTCACTACTCCATGGCAGCACACAGACCCAGACATGCACACATAAACTCACACTAATGGTCAATGTAGAGTCTCAAATGAACCATAAAGTCGTGTCTCTGGACTCTGTATGGAAACTGGAGATAACCCAGAATTAGGGTTAGGCAGGACCTTCTAGCTGCAAGGCACCAGTGCCACAAACTGCCCTACTGTGCAAGTCTATGAGGAAATAAAGCAAACAGGGTACAGGTGTTTATTTCTGACTGTATTTTAAATGTGTTACTTTTAAAGCTGTAGAATGTCCTGCAGTCCTTCTACAAACACAATCAATGCCCAACCACTAAGCCTGCTTTAATGGGAATCATCTCAAATTGGTGATATTGTTGATAAAGAAAACACAAAGAATCAAACTCAAGCAGCAGTTGCCTGTAAAACTTCACATTTACAAAAAGCTGAATTTAACAACTTTTTATCTTTTCTAGTAGCTGCTCAGCAGGCAGCAGGAGAAATTACCACAAGATTTGGTTTCCATCGACTTTTTTCCTGTGACAAGAAATTTCTGTTTTTTCTGTTTTTTCTGGCATTGAAAAAAAGCCAAAAATGGTCTGAGCTTTCAAAGCTTTTTTCTGGTCACCATGACAACACTTCAGACCACCTTTCTTACATGTAAATTGTATTTCTCCAGTCACAGTATGGCTAAGAGCCCATGCATCCAGCATGTTACTCAAAGGCAAGGCAAGGCAAGTTTATTTGTAGAGTTCAATTCAGAACAGACAACTCAGAGTGTTTTACCCGAATCAAACAATAAAATATAAGACAAATAAAAGCACAATAAAATAAAATGAAGATAAAAGGCAGGAGTAAATCAAACAGTTGGACCATAACCTCAAACTAATAACACCTCAGGTAGCAGTTCTTACCTAAACTCTAAACTACTGAGTATTAAACTGTAAAGAACTCCAGTTTTCAGACGTCTGGATGTTTGTTCCAAAGATCACATGGTGGGAGATGCTAAACTTGGAAGCTTTCAATAGATGACAGATCTTCACAGTGATAGAAACCGTGACTCAGAGATCTTAGGGCTGGTTTATGCTCAGGAACCAGGTTGTCTGCGTGTGTGTGTCACGGTGTATGCCCCGCCCCTTCTGCAGACACTCTGCTGCACCTGTCCAAAAATGTAGGTAACCGCAGACAGGAGGCCTCTGATTGGTCAAATCTACATCCGCTCTACTCTATGCATATTTCCTGTTTGGTTTCTTACCGGCTGGTTTTGTTTGTCTGACCGCCATTTTGGAAAACGACTGGTGAAGATGGATTAGCTAGCAGAGCGAGGTGCGTGAGAACCCTGGGACCCTTTTCCACCTGGATCCCCGCTCTTTTTGGCCCTCATGTCCCTCCATTTTCGCACAAGCTGGCCCCCACTCCCTCACCGCCTCGGGCGTATCTAGACCCACAGCTAGTTCCTGATTGGCCCTCTGGCGTTGTGGCGTGGAATAAAAGCGCAGACCACGCTTCAGTATTGGGCAGAAATCAAAAATATCTGAGACACGCTGCTGCAGGAGGAGAACCAGGCATCTAGAAGTACAAAGCCCAATATTTATTAAGACCAAGTAAGCAGTTGGTATCTTATCAGATGTGTTACCTTCAGCAAATGAAAGGTAGCTAGAAATGGCAGTAACTGGGTATAAATGAGCACATGTATACATATAGCTTTCATATATGTATGCATACATGATACTATTCTAACTAAAGAGTTAAGTATAGATTAACATCCGGTAGTAAAAAGAATCTTACTGAGCTCCTAAATAAGCACAGTGATCATTAGACGCCTGATGGGATGTTTGTCCCATCAGCTAAACAAAAACTAGATTCAGCCTCAAATCACAGGATTATATTTCTCCTCTAAAGCTTTTAATATTTTATATTCAGACCTTTGAATAACCACTATGTTTAGTGCAGTGAACTACATATTTAAAATTAACTTGAAGCAGAAGGGTCATGGACGCTGTTGGATCACAATGTTTTTATCACAGTTCAGCGAAAACTTGGCAAAACAGGCCCATTACCACCAGCATTAACACACTGTGAAATCATAATGGCTAAATAATTAGCACACACAATTACACTGTGTAATGGAAGGCCCTGTTAGCACAAGGGTAAACCTGGGAGATACACAGATAGCAAAAACTCAAAAGGAGAATTTCTCACTTGACAGCATTGAGCATTAAGGATATTCACGGCTCAGACATAATAATGAGTCTGCGACGACAGGAAGTGGGCCATAGGAGGTTTATCTTGTTAGCGAATATACGGGTTATCTTTTCTCAGCTAGTTTGAAAGAAGCTTATCTACAACTTAATGTCTTCTCGGGGTGCAAAGAATAGTTCATCAAAGGCTTTAGGATGGACTATGTATTTTAAAGGGGGGATTAAAAGGCGATCTGGTCACTTTTCTGGGGGATTTATTGATTTATCTCTGCAGAGCCCACAATCCACTTTTCAGTAAATTTTTAAAACATCAAGGTGGTGAAAATGTAACTCACTGACGGGTGGTTGCTCTTTTTACTGCTGCTAGATGCATATGCACTACACACACACACACACTCACTCACTCACACACACTCATTTTGCTATATATAATTCCCTTTATCCTGTTCACTTAACCAGGTGTTTAGCCCCTCAGGTGAGCAGGCTGCTTTGTGGAGCTGGAAATGTCATTGGTCGAACTGATCTCTATACAGGCGTTTTACTTTCTGGACCTGGATTATCCACCTCTGGTGCAGAGATACAGAGAATGTAAATACAAAGTGTTAAAAAGGTAACTTTAGCTTCTACAGTAAGAACAACAAGAAAAACAATGAGTTTATTAAAGTTAATTAAATCTGGTGGTGTGTGCCGAATCATATTCTTCTTTAGGGGAAAAACTAAATCCTGTTTTCCCTTTCGGAGCGTTTTGTTAAGACAGAATCTCATAATGTGACAACAAACGTAGCTGCAACACGCTGAGCGCCTGTGTTACAGTGGTTAGCTGCTAAAATCCTCCACTTTAGCTTTAAGTGTTTTCTTTTTTAATATGCAAATCTAGACGGAGAGAAATTGGTCAGATCTGGAATGGAAATACTTTGGCAAGAAGATGGATGGCAACAGATGCCGTACCTGCATTTGGACAGCGGCAGCCAAAGGAGGCGACTAATAAAAACACATCTGCAGGGGCATCACCCAGGACTATTTGCTAAATTCAAGGTAAAGCTTATGCCATCTTAACGTAAACAAGTGACCTTTGGCGTCGGGCGTTGGTGAAACAGACGCCACTTACTGAGCAGGTCAGGCTTTCAGTCAGAGCAGGAAGTTCTTGAATTTGTTAAGTTTTAAGTGGAAGGTGAAACTACCTCGTCCCTCAGTGGCTGTTGCCGTCAGTTTGGGTAAATCTGTTGAAACTTCTCATTTCTGTTGCTTCTCTGTGCAGGTGAATAAAAATGTAATAATATTAAATAAATAGGAATCTGTATAGAGTTCACATTAACAGCGGCCTGCTTTCACAGGCGTCTCTACTACAACACAACTGAACTAGATAATTATCTGATGAGAAGGAGTCTGGGGACCATGAATGAATGCTTGGGAGGTTTTCAGCCATTATATTAGTTTGCATTGACCTGCGGCTCAGAGTTTCCTACCGCTGGTTTAGAGGGAATGTTGCTTCTATCCCAGCTGAGACATGAGAAAGATTTTGGTTACTTTTACAGTCAACTTCTTCCTTATTTCTGCTTAAGGTTTAGGGTCAAACCGTGTGCATTTCATACCTGCCCGTGCAGGAATATCAGGTGTGACTCAGCATCGGGAGATTCATCAGGTTCAAGGATTTTAGGACATAGAATCATTACAAGTGAAAAATCTAAATAAAGAACAAGGTTTTATGCAAAGCATTTCTTTTTTTTGTTTGTTTTGTAATGCTTATATCATCTACACATACAACTTTTAATTACTTTTCACATTTTATGCATTTACACTAATATTTTAACACTGCTTTGCATAAATGATGAAAAAAGTTATTCTCTATGTGAGCATGTTGTAGTTAAGACATAAAATGTAAAGGTGTTGAAGCTGAAGTCACAAAAGGATCAAAGATTTGACAGAGAAAATAAATCAGCTGAAGCAGGTCAGGTTAAGGAGTATCATCCTAACCGTGTGTATTTAGCTTGATTTACCTCAAGCAAAGGGTCTGCAACTGTGATTGAGCAATCTCTTCAAGTCAAGAGCACAATTACAGTGTAATAAATACCTCCCTCTCTGCTCCTCTAACTGCAGAGGATAAATGGATAAGCAGGCTGGCATGGTTAAACTGAACGTCCTCAGAGGAAGCTGCACAGAAATGGATATCTGCTGCACGCATTGTAAGCAGAAGAACCAAATCTGAGAAATAATCAGGAAATATTAGATGATTGGGTCAGATTAAGTTAATCCCTGAGCTAGAATACACTCACAGTAATGATTACATGGGGTCCCTTTGATCCCCGCCTGATAATAACATTTAGAGTTACCTAGGATGATAAAAAAACGACTTGACCAAAGAAATATGAAATATGAAAATGGCTTTAAGACTTTGATTAAGATGAGATATAAAGAAAAAAATCAGACACAAAAATCATGTCTGGTCTGCCTGGCTGTGTGTTTCCTGGACGGGGCCGCCTGTGGAGCTGGTTGACAGTTGCCTTTTGTATCTATGCTTCTTTTTCTATGTCTGCTTCTGTCTCCTTGAACCCCAGTGGGCCTCAGCAGATGGCCGCTCACACTGAGCCTGGTTCTGCTGGAGGTTTCTTCCTGTTCAAAGGGAGTTTTTCCTCTCCACTGTCGCTACAAGCATGCTTAGTGTGAGGGATTGCTGAAGAGTCAATGAGTCGATGCAATCAGCTGGTTTTCCTTAGATAGAAAACTTTGAATCAATCTGACTGGATGATCTGGTGAACTGGAAAATGCCTTGAGATGAGATTATGTGAATTGCAGCTATAGAAATAAACTGAATAGAATTGAACTGAAATTGAATTCAAAATTTTTCTGTGTTACAAAGCAGAATTTTTTCTGGTTGAAAAAGCTCATTAAAGCAATTAAGACAATGGGAAGTATTAATAATGGCATCCATGATTAGTGTAAGCCATATTTTCCATTCAGAGAGACGTAGTGATGAGACATTCAATGCAGAAACCATTACAGAGTATTTACTGGTTTAATTCTCCCACTTTACGCCACAACAATTCAAACCTTTAACTCCTGTGGAAATTCATCTTTGGCTTCTTTAGTTTTTAATTCAGAGGTTTTTGTTGTTTTTATCCACTGGAAGCAAACAGATGATATAACATCATCAGAAACTGGCGATAAAAAGAGTAAAATATGAGAAAATATGACTGGACTTTCATTTTCCATTCTACTTATAAATGTATATTGTTTTCTGCTTTTCTTTAGCATTCTGCTCATCATCACTGTAGAGAAAATAAAACATTTATTAATTAAGTTAAATGTTGGTCCACAGCCGTGTTTTGGTGAAGCTGTCAGTCTCATAGGGTTAGATGAACGGAAACAGAAAGGCCAGTTTGATTAAACTTATGATGCTAAAAATGGAAAAAAAATTACTAACTAAAGCTGGCAAGAATAAAACAGAAGCTGGAAGTTAGAGAAAGTATTTACTGATGGTTTGTTTTTAAGGGCAGGTAAAGAGAAGGAAGACTTGAAATGTTCCCTGCTAGTCTGCTCCAGCGCGGCCCCTCCACATGTAGACTAAAGGAAAAGCCTCTTCCTGCTCATGTTTTCATTTACTGCAGCGTGCGAAGGTACAGAGATAAAAAGGAAAGAGACACAAACCAGAAAAAGAAAGGAAGCTAAAAAAATTCAGCATGTCTTCAGAAATGCCTCCACTACTTCATTTCTGTTTCTAATGGAACTTGATGTGTATTCAACCCTTAAACATAAAAATCCCCTCAGAATTAAGATCATTCCTTCACCTGTCACTCCCCCCTCCCTCACCCGTTTCCCTCCTCCTTCCCGCTCGCTCTGTCAGTGGTGATGGATGTTGCCTGTGCCTTAGACTGAAAAGGGAATAGACTGCTCTCTCTATGCGTTTCACAGCAATCTGGAGCTGTCAATAAGCACACCAACACACACGTGTGTGAAGCTGTCATGTCTCTATCAAACAACCTGCCTCATGCATCAAAGACCGACAGCCAAACACCCAGAGAGATCGCAAACAGCAACACAAACTCCAAGTTTGTCCATAGAAGGTTGGGAAAAGTTGGATTCTGTTTTCGCAGCTTCTTCGATTTCTCACACTTACCTTTGATCTTTCTGCAGAAAGGTTTTATAAAGGAAGAGTCTGAGTCATTGCTGCATTAAGATGCTTTTTCAGATCATGACTAATGGATCCTGAGTGGCTCATGTCCCTTTGTCTTTGCCTCAATATGAAAACAGGCAGAAAACTTTACAAAATTTCACCTGTTTCTACATTAGTCCCAATCGACGTGTCCCTTTCAGTGTTTTCTGATAGGCGGCCATCTTTGTTGAATTCTTCTAGCTTTTAATTTCCTTTAAATCATATGGATAGATTGAAGTTATTTTGTTCTCTGTAATAATTTGTTATATTTGTGATTGATTGGTAACTTTAATTGGGAATTGATTAGCATAGCATTTCTGGACATTTCTTTTGAAGAATGAAATTGGAAACCAACCAGCTGTTACCTCCCATGGACTTTTCTTTTCTTTCTTTTTTTAGCACAAACGAGGCCATGACTCATCATTTTTATTTTATTTACTATTTTTTCAGCAGCACTTTTAATGTTTTACAGTTTTTCTGTATTATCAATCCTATTTTTAATGCGCAAATTTTGATTTCAGAAACTCAGAACTGGAACTGATTTTCTGCAAAACCAAATAAATGCTGCAAGTTTTCTATGATCAAGAAAATATTATTGCAAGGTGGAATATTTCCATTGATGATGTGTTCAAGGAGTTTAAAACTGTGGGAAGTATTGAGCTATGACTATGTCAGACAAACAGTTATGTCAGAAACAAAGCAATACGTTATGGCTGGTCTGTTAGCTTTTCACAGTCAAC
This sequence comes from Cyprinodon tularosa, assembly GCF_016077235.1. NCBI lineage: Eukaryota > Metazoa > Chordata > Actinopteri > Cyprinodontiformes > Cyprinodontidae > Cyprinodon > Cyprinodon tularosa. The sequence goes on from NW_024037887.1 coordinate 94,855, forward strand.
TTTCTTTATAGTAGATTTTAACATGTAGATCAGGCGTCTTCAGCCTTTTCCAGGCCAAGGACCCCCAAACTGATGGCGAGATGGAGCGGGGACGGACAGAGGGATTAATGTAAGTAATTTCTCACTGGGATTACTAAATGGAAAATTAAACTAAAAATTCTTATCAACCAACACATTCGCGACCCACATGTAGTACCTCCATAGACCCCTAGGGGTCGCGGACCCCCTGTGGAAGACCTCTGATGTAGAGGAAATGAAACATGTTATTGTATTATGTTATTAAATTATCAGTTTAAAATATGCAAATCAATGTTTATGTCTGTAAATATAATAATTCTATCTTAAGTATCAGATTTGACCACTCTCTGCTCCCTTAAATAAATGCAAACACCAACCAATCCTGCCCTCGTGTTTCCATACGATTGTATTTGCAGCGTCTCCAAATCAATATGCATTTGCAGTTAGACAGAGTGGTAGTGGGCTCAGTCCTACAGTATCTCTCCAATCTCACTTGCATTACTGAGTAAGCAGTAGAGTAAACAGGAAATAGATTGAATTAGTCCAACTCTGTCATTTGTCTTGGCTTCAGAAAGAATAAACAAACACTGTGATCGTCCTACAGGAACGATCTGACTGCTGTTTAACAACTTCCAAAATTCTCCCTATTTCTAGGCACGTTTTCTGCCACATGCTGGAAAACAAGGATAAGGTAACTGGTCAAGTTCTACTGTGCGACTCGTCTGCTTTCAGGCAACTGGAAATGAGTCTTCTGCTGGTGTCCTCAAGAGAATTAAGAAAAAAAAGCACCATTATAAATGTCATTGGCTCCATGACTAAATGTCAATTGTTTTGAAATTGTAAGGGTGTCCATGTCTTAGTTTGCTTTAATTTAACATTTAAATATTCATGAATTTTTTTCACTAGGCTTAAAAAAAGAAATGACAAAAGGATGAACAGGTGTTACTCTGAGCTGACAGAAAAAAAGATTTGGCCATAAATCTTTCAAGCAGTCATTCGCAATATTTGGATTTTATTCCAAGATGAAAAATGTTGGTAAAACTTTAAATGGATTAAATACTGCTGTCAATCACAGGACTCGATGTGTTGAACTACTTGAGGTACAATAATATGAAGACTGAAAAATCCTAAACATGCTAGAGTATACAGGAGTCTTTAGACAAAAACCTCTTGAGCAGATATTCAACCTGAAATCTAATTTAGAATCGTTTAAAATTGAATTAAATCAATTAAAGTTGTAATGTTGCTTAACATGGATCAGAGTACAATGAACTAGAAAGGGATTGTCCTGGTTTAACACACACACCGCATTGGTGTGCCTGGGTGGATAGTGAAGGTTTTCAGGCTGTAATTCTGGCTGGCTGGGTCGGTCGCTTGCTCTGTTGGTCATTCAGTTGGCTGGTTGGTTGATTGGTTGGTTGGTTGGTTGGTTGGTTGGTTGGTTGGTTGGTTGGTTGGTTGGTTGGTCGGTTGGTTGGTTGGCTGGTTGGTTGGTTGACTGGTTTGTTGGCTGGTTGGTTGGTTGGTTGGTTGGTTGGTTGGTTGGCTGGTTGGTTAGTTGGTTGGTCGGTTGGTTGGTTGGTTGGCTGGTTGGTTGGTTGACTGGTTTGTTGGTTGGTCGGTCGGTCGGTCGGCTGGCTGGCTGGCTGGGTCGGTCGCTCGCTCTGTTGGTCAGTCAGTTGGCTGGTTGGTTGGTTGGTTGGTTGGGTTGTTGATCGGTCAGTCAGTTGGCTGGTTGGTTGGTCGGTCGGTTGGTCCGTTGGTTGGTCGGTTGGTTGGCTAGGTTGTTGATTGGTCAGTCAGTTGGCTGGTTGGTTGGTCGGTCGGTCGGTCGGTTGGTTGGCTAGGTTGTTGATCGGTCAGTCAGTTGGCTGGTTGGTTTATCGGTTGGTTGGTTGGTTTGTCGGTTGCTTGGTTGGTTGCTTGGTTGGTTGGTTGGCGGTTGGGTCGGTCGGTTGGTCGGTTGGTTGGCTGGTTTTACACTCCTTGTTAGGAGATTGATTAATTCACACCTGAATTTAGTGATCCTTATTGATCAACATTGTTAGTGATTTAGTGATCCATATTGTTTCCAAGTTGCATTTCCAAGCACTGGAATATCAGCCTAATATTGTTGCTTGGGAAGTGGAGATAAATGAATACAATTCCTAAAGTCATCATTGCAATACTATCGGTGGTGCTTCCAACAGCATCAGCCGGTCAGTTTTAAATCACTTCTTTGCCTAGTTTAACTGCATACTGCAGATGTTTAGAGACAGCTAGTTATTGTTTAGCAATATTTGGCCTTATAACACGTCAAAAGGATCCAGACTGAGGAAAACTAGGGATGGTTTGGATGAAAAGCATCATAAAAAACACAACTACAGTCCAAATACGGGCAAATGTTCTCAATAGTTTTTAAAAATAAACATCCAGCTTATTGAACCGGGACTTAACATTCCGTACCAGGAACATACAACTCTGAACTGATATGACATAAAAAGACAAACACTTGAATACTTTTGCTATCGATATTCCTTTATTCTGAACATTTATTCAGAGAAATCATTAAATTATACGTTTTATGCTTATGAACATATAGTTATTAGGCGTTTTTCTACTGAAAGCTCTGGGGATTGTTTTACTTCTCCTTCTTACAGAGTATGTGCACGTTTTTCCCTACTTCATGCATCGCTGACATTGGACTTTAATTTGCCTAATTTAAGGTTTTGTTGAACTCTTTCACCCTAATGAACATGGATAGGCTGTTTTTCTGTTACTGAGAGACACTCCTGCTCAGCCTTTTAGAGATCCTGCCTGATGCTGTTTTGATTTGTTGCAAAAAAAATAGATTTTGTTTGAGGTCAAATGCAGAAAAGAAAACTCTGTCATTTGAAACATTGGTTGAATTGATTTTAAGCATTTCATTCTGCCTCATTAAAGCACAGCATCAATATATCTGAGATGGCTGTGTTGCACTTGGTGCATCCTAATGAATGGAGCATCAGCAGTGACAAATTGATGGCACTTTGCCACAGATTAAACCCAGTAGATGAAACTCTGTGCCAAGTTGTCTGATGAGCCAAGAAGTATTGATTTTAACACGTCATGATCATGCTATGGCAAATACTGCACAATGATTCTGTTGCTCGCTGTGCATTACTATCATTAACAGCTGACCTCTTTGTGAAGAGTCAATATTTGCCGCCATATTAGCTGCAACGGCTGCTGCCTGGACTAACCGCCCTGGGTTCAAAAGTCTGAGGAAAGAGGAAAAAGAGTAAATATATCTGTGCTCTGGCTGGTTAGAGTCTGGAACACTAAGGCTGACATTTAATAACTGACTATTAATGGGTTAAACATTCCCAGGTGGTAACCAAGGCAACGGTTATCCAGGTGTCCTTGGAATGTGTCCCTTCACAGATTCTTTGGAAAGTTTTTCATTGCTTTCGAAGTCTTAACTAATATCCTGCTGAACGTTTAAATACTGATTCAAATGAAAAATACTTCAACTAAAACCATCATTAACAGAACGGAGAGTTTGACGGTCAGCTGGTCCACAACAATCTATAGCCTTTATTATAAGATGCATATCTATCTATCTATCTATCTATCTGTCTGTCTGTCTGTCTGTCTGTCTGTCTGTCTGTCTGTCTGTCTGTCTGTCTGTCCGTCCGTCCGTCCGTCCGTCCGTCCGTCCGTCCGTCCGTCCATCCATCCATCCATCATCATCATCATCTCTAGTATGTGACTACTTGCAGCTGCAGAGCTTGTAAACAAATCCCGTAAATGCCACGTCTTCCCCTCACTATCTCAACTCTAAAGGCCCCTAATACCAAAAACTGATCCCCTCATCTGCTGTACTGTAGGGATACTATGATCAGGAACTTTTATTCACAGTCACAGTCCTCCACTCCATTGAACTAATATTCCAGACTCTTTCTAAAGTCAGAGCAGCTGGTTAACAGAGATGAAATAAAAATAAAACCTGTTGTGCAATAGTAGAATGAGTTTGTTTAACGTTAACCGGCCATGCTGCAGTCAGACTGTGAACAGTGTTTGTCTAATAAAACCCAAATCGTACGGTTGGGACCTGCAGGGATGACATCAGGCCACAGAGTAACTCATAAGGTGCTGATTCCCTCTCTCCATCCAACCCTGTAGTTCACTCATTCCGCTGCTCTCCAAACCAGTGATATCAGAGGAGCACTCCATATCCAGGCTCCAAACACTAAATCAATTTCCTTCAAGCCAGGCCAATCACAATCACTGGAACGTGACTGCAGCTCTGGCAGCGTCAGGCTGCAGTGCCAAAGCCACTTCCCCTCCGTTTGGTTAAGTAACACTATTGTTTCCAGGAAGCAGAACCCTGCAGCAGGTTGGCCTTGGCTGATTCCAACTCACATGAATAATTCATGATGGCTTCTAATAAGAGATCAGCACTTTGGGTTTTATTTCATCTTCCTGGCTTCTCTGACCACTGTCAACTAATATCACAGTCTAAACTAATTTGCTCTCAGACTGAGGATGTTAACATGAGTGGGATACAGATTGGTCCCGCCTACTTTTCCAATGACTTTAAACCAAAAGATATAATTTAATTATCATCATTCTGGAAATAGATTTAGAATCATCTGAGGTTCATCAGCTGCTTTACCTTTCAACTGATTTATAGCTTTGAATATTTATTAATATGGCAGAGAGAGAGAAACCGAATCCATCCATCCATCCATCCATCCATCATCCATCCCTCCATCCATCCATCATCCATCCCTCCATCCATCCATCATCCATCCATCCATCCATCCCTCCATCATCCATCCATCCATCCATCCATCCCTCCATCCATCCATCATCCATCCATCCATCCATCCCTCCATCCATCCATCCATCATCCATCCATCCATCCATCCCTCCATCATCCATCATCCATCCATCCATCCATCCCTCCATCATCCATCCATCCATCCATCCATCCCTCCATCCATCCATCATCCATCCATCCATCCATCCATCCCTCCATCCATCCATCATCCATCCATCCATCCATCCATCCATCCCTCCATCCATCCATCATCCATCCATCCATCCATCCATCCATCCCTCCATCCATCCATAATCCATCATCCATCCATCCATCCATCCATCCATCCATCCATCCCTCCATCCATCCATCATCCATCCCTCCATCCATCCATCCATCCATCATCCATCCATCCATCCATCCATCATCCATCATCCATCCATCCATCCATCCATCCATCCATCATCCATCCCTCCATCCATCCATCATCCATCCATCCATCCATCCATCATCCATCCATCCATCCATCCATCCCTCCATCCATCCATCATCCATCCATCCATCCATCCATCATCCATCCCTCCATCCATCCATCATCCATCCATCCATCATCCATCCATCCATCCATCCATCCCTCGATCCATCCATCATCCATCCATCCATCCATCCATCCATCCATCATCCATCCATCCATCATCCATCCCTCCATCCATCCATCATCCATCCATCCATCCCTCCATCATCCATCCATCCATCCATCCATCCCTCCATCCATCCATCATCCATCCATCCATCCATCCATCCATCCATCCCTCCATCCATCCATCATCCATCCATCCATCCATCCATCCATCCATCCCTCCATCCATCCATCATCCATCCATCCATCCATCCATCCATCCATCCCTCCATCCATCCCTCCATCCATCATCCATCCATCCATCCATCCATCATCCATCATCCATCCATCCATCCATCCATCCATCCATCCATCCATCATCCATCCATCCATCCATCCATCATCCATCATCCATCCATCCATCCATCCATCCATCATCCATCCCTCCATCCATCCATCATCCATCCATCCATCCATCATCCATCCATCCATCCATCCATCCCTCCATCCATCCATCATCCATCCATCCATCATCCATCCATCCATCCATCATCCATCCATCCATCCATCCATCCATCCATCCATCCATCCATCCATCCATCCATCCATCATCCATCCCTCCATCATCCATCCATCCATCATCCATCCATCCATCCATCATCCATCCATCCATCCATCCATCATCCATCCATCCATCATCCATCATCCATCCCTCCATCATCCATCATCCATCCATCCATCCATCCATCATCCATCCCTCCATCCATCCATCATCCATCCATCATCCATCATCCATCCATCCATCCATCCATCATCCATCCCTCCATCCATCCATCATCCATCCATCCATCATCCATCCATCCATCCATCATCCATCCATCCATCCATCCATCCCTCCATCCATCCATCATCCATCCATCCATCATCCATCCATCCATCATCCATCCATCATCCATCCATCCATCCATCATCCATCCATCCATCCCTCCATCCATCCATCATCCATCCATCCATCATCCATCCATCCATCCATCATCCATCCATCCATCCATCCATCCATCCATCCATCATCCATCCCTCCATCCATCCATCATCCATCCATCCATCATCCATCCATCCATCCATCCATCATCCATCCATCCATCCATCCATCCCTCCATCCATCCATCATCCATCCATCCATCCATCCATCATCCATCCCTCCATCCATCCATCATCCATCCATCCATCCATCATCCATCCATCCATCATCCATCCATCCATCCATCCATCATCCATCCCTCCATCCATCCATCATCCCTCCATCCATCCATCATCCATCCATCCATCATCCATCCCTCCATCCATCCATCCATCCATCCATCCCTCCATCCATCCATCATCCATCCATCCATCCATCATCCATCCCTCCATCCATCCATCATCCATCCATCATCCATCCATCCATCCATCCATCGTCCATCCATCATCCATCCATCATCCATCGCCCATCCCTCCATCCATCCATCATCCATCCATCATCCATCCATCCATCCCTCCATCCATCATCCATCCATCCATCCATCCATCATCCATCCATCCATCCATCCATCCATCCATCATCCATCCATCCATCCATCCATCCGTCCATCCATCCATCCATCCATCCATCCATCATCCATCCATCCATCCATCCATCCATCATCCATCCATCCGTCCATCCATCCATCCATCCATCCATCATCCATCCATCATCCATCCGTCCATCCATCCATCCGTCCATCCATCCATCCATCATCCATCCATCCGTCCATCCATCCATCCATCATCCATCCATCATCCATCATCCATCCATCCATCCATCCATCCATCCGTCCATCCATCCATCCATCCATCCGTCCATCCATCCATCCATCATCCATCCATCATCCATCATCCATCCATCCATCATCCATCCATCCATCCGTCCATCCATCCATCCGTCCATCCATCCATCCATCATCCATCCATCATCCATCATCCATCCATCCATCATCCATCCATCCATCCGTCCATCCATCCATCCATCATCCATCCATCATCCATCATCCATCATCCATCCATCATCCATCCATCCATCCATCCATCATCCATCCATCATCCATCCATCCATCCGTCCATCCATCCATCCATCATCCATCCATCCATCCATCCATCATCCATCCATCATCCATCCATCCATCCGTCCATCCATCATCCATCCATCATCCATCCATCCATCATCCATCCATCCATCATCCATCCATCCATCCATCCGTCCATCCATCCATCCATCATCCATCCATCATCCATCATCCATCATCCATCCATCATCCATCCATCCATCCATCCATCATCCATCCATCATCCATCCATCCATCCGTCCATCCATCCATCCATCCATCCATCCATCCATCCGTCCATCCATCCGTCCATCATCCATCCATCCATCCATCCATCCGTCCATCCATCCATCCATCCATCATCCATCCATCATCCATCCATCCGTCCATCCATCCATCCATCATCCATCCATCATCCATCCATCCATCATCCATCCACAGTCTGTAGCTAAACACATTTCTTTAAACTATGACTTTCATGTTATCTTTATTAAATATCACAGAAACATTGTATATAAAAAAATTAATAATAAAAACACAAAACATACTTTTCTCCCCTTGAAGTGAAAATGACAGGACTGTGTTTGGTTCAGAGACACATTTTGCGGGTCGGTTATCTCTCCTCACCACCCTGTTTTTGAGAGAGCGCCTCTATGTGAATTGCTCATTAAAGCACAGCAGCAGCTACTGATAAAGAGAATTGGATTACTGTGATTAATACCATGTGTCACTTGTAATGTCTTTAACAGTATGAATCACAGAGCTCCATGTACAGAGACAAACCCACACATTTACTTATTTCCACAGTTTGGAGTTGCAGAAAGACGTGATCCCCATTCCTTACATCTGAGTGAAACAGCCATAAACAATGTCACACATTGTGTTCAGGCTGTTCCTTAAAACTTAATGCACCATCCTCCACACCACTGTAGAAATTAGTATTCCTTCTGAATTCAGTCAGCCTACAAGTTAAACGTCCCGTTTCTATCTGCTCGTACGTGAATGTGACCATGTGAGCACGTGCTGTTCAACAGGGAACCTGGGACCATTTGGAAAGTCCCAAGCGTAACGCCGAGTCCGTTTAATTGACAAAGTGAGGGACACAACATCCACACAGTTGGAGATGTCAACAGTAAGCTGAATAAGCAATGTGTGTGTGTGTGTGTGTGTGTGTGTGTGTGTGTGTGTGTATGTGTGTATATTTAGTCCCATTGAGTCCCATGGCTGAGACTGCCTCTGGCACCTCAGGCTAAACAGATGTTGCTCTGTTGCCCAGAACCTCATACATGCATCTGGATACCTACGCATACAAAACCACATGTGGTGATATATTTATAACAATTAAAGGGGAAAAAAAACAACTTTGCTTTTTTGACAGAATAGAATGTGGACAACAGTCATTTGAACTGTGACACTAATAAGAGCTTGACTAACGGGAATTTAAAATTCGTTGTGTCAACTCTGCAGATTATTCTCCTTCTTTTCTGGTTAGTTTTGTTAATTTGTTTATTTTTCTTAGACTGGTGCTGCTCTTAAACATAAAAAAATTATCTAAAATGTTGTTGAGTTAGGAAAGGTCTTTGTCATTGATTTTCTAAAGTTGCTGTTGTGGAACAACAAGTTAGGGCTCCTGAATTCTCTGCAGAATTGAAAACCCAACTTTAAAGAATGTCATAAAGATTAATTGATATGTTTAAAGACATAAAAACATCACATAGAAATAGTTAAATGTAAACACCAGGGTTTCTGCTGCTGTTTCTGTTACTGCCATACCAGGGGTCCAAATATGTCCCTCATTATGCTGCTATAGGTCTGGGCAGCCGGAGGACATAGAAGCCACATTTTATTATTCTGCATGGTTCTGTATTGATATAGGGCTGGATGGCAGGTTTGTATTTACATTTTCCCAAATATGCTTATGTTGAACATTCAAATCATGTTACACTGAGACCTTTCTAGATCCAGTGAAAATAGCTTCAACCGCAGCTCTCTGTCAGGCAGAATGAAAAGGTGGCCGACCCACAATTATTGGCCCACATATTTTACAGAACAGCCTGCGGCACCATCCCAGGCCGCAGCACGGCTGAGCCCAACCACAGGATAAATCATGTAGCTACTGTAGAGAAAGGGGCGCTTATCATGTCTACAGGTTTACATGAAAATGTTTATTTTATTTTATTTTACCAAAGTAGAATCAAACTTACTATAGAAATAATTCCTGTTTGCACTTTCAGCCTCTTTTAATTCTCCACTGAATATTTAACGGAATCTAAGAAGACGTGATTAGCGCAGATCTCGCAGGCTGGGGTCTAAATGAGTGAAACTGGGTTGGAGATTGAAAGCAGAGGTCGGTTCACCCCCGGAAATAACAGCTTGGTCAGCAGCAGTTAAAGCGTAAGTGTCATTAAATGTATGGCTGTGGAAAGGTCTCTGTGGGGCAGTAAATGAAACACACAGACGCACAAACTTGTCAACACTGTGACCAGTTCACCACTCCCCTGGGATGTGTTATGAAGCCGCAAGGCCAGCGTTTATAGATCCCCACTACTTGGCCACAAACACACCGATACACATGGCTAAAAAAACCCACACACGACAAAGAGTAATTGGGGCTGATTGTGTGAGGCGCCTCCGGCGTCCTGCTTGGACCGCAGGGCCTTTTCATTCCTATCCATCAAACTCTACCAGGTGGAGAGTTTCCTCATCAAACTCTATGTGCAGATTGAATAAATGGGGGAGCAACATGCAAAGGAGGAAGAGCTGCAACATTTGCTAGAAAACCATTCATGATATCCTTAGAAGTAGAAATATCCGTCTAGATACACAGGAGTCTAAATGATAGGATAAAGTTGATATTTTGGTTCGGTCAAACTTTTTCATTTAGGTCTCCCAAGAGTGGAGGAAGGGGAGGAAACGTGATCAGGCTATGACATCACAATGATGGCTGACATGATGAAAACATGTTTACCACAGAAAGTATTTGACCCCCCTTACTTCTGCTTTTGCTTTCCTGTTAACTGCCTAAACTTTAAACAAACTTTAAACAACCTTGAAAATGTTGTCGATGGCCTAGTCAAAGTCTGACAATAGTCTGTGGAATGACTTCAGGCTGTTTTACCTAAAAACTATCCAAACCTGTGTGGCTAAAGGGAAAAACTGAAGCAAAGAAAATTCCTCATCAGGGACGTAAAAAACGGACATTTCTAATAAATGAAATGATGTCGGTTGTTTCTGTGGAGGCGGCATCACTGCACCAGATACCAGCGATCAACTACTATTTCATTTAAAACCAGGTTTTTATTTTCCTTAAATATAATCTGCATTTAAAAACTGTGGTTTGTGTTCAGTAAGCTTGTTTCTGATAAATGATTTGATCATCTGAAAATTTGAAGTGTGACAAATGAGCAGAAAATGGGAGGATTTTATTACCGAGAGAACCTCTGTGTTCCATTGATACTTCACAGTGTCTCGGTCTGCAGTTAGAAGAACGACATTCCTGCTGTAAAAATTACTGCAATCCTTTAATTTCACACTTCATTTTATACTCAAGCAGTCAAAGTGTTTTTTTTATTTTCACTAGGACTCTCTGTGTAACTTAGACTCATTTTCTCTAACAAAACTTTACCGAAAAGCTACAGAGAACAGAAACTAAGACTGAGTTAAACCAATGATAATAAAGAGGTGACTTCTAATAATTAATATCTAATCTAATTCAGGGGATTAAACAAAAATGTACACCGCACTTTTAAGCTTTGTTCAAAACAGTTAGTTTCTTTTTCCTTGTTTTTACTTCACTATTATACAACTTTTTTGTTTTGATTTATCCCCAAAAAAGTTAATAAAATAAGTGGAAATTTCTAGAGTCACAAAAATATAACATGTGAACAGAAATGTAAATCCAAGGATCAGTCTTGTTTAATGAATTAGAATTAGATAAAAAAAGTGATAATAATAATAATAATAATGATCTTAGAGCAGTGCTTCTAATAAATAATGTGGGTTTTAGTTAAAAATATAAGTTTAAACATGAACTGTAGTTAAACCCTGTGAGGTGGGCTGTCTGTATGTCCTGACACACAAAGGATTGTGGGTAATCTCCCAGTGGTGACTGGAACATCAGCAGGTCCCAATGCTAACTGGAAACATCCTGCTTCTTTTTCCTAACTCCTTCCTAACTACCAGCTACGGAAGCTGAGAGCGGTCATACTGCACTTTTTTTTCCTTTGCCTTCTCAAGCGAGCGACGTAACTATCCCGTTATCACGGTTAAACCATTCATCAAATCTTGATTTGTTGAGATAAGGAGCTGATTAAGCTGTCTGAATAATGAATGGATTCCCAGTCCATCCACGCCTGCGGGGCCCCTGGCTGTGCACTCGCTGTTCCCCGTATGCGCAAATTATCCATTTTTTTAGTTTCCTTTTTCTCTTCCCTCATTGTCAGGTGGTGGATGACTGGATTGCAGGGAATGCAGGAGAAACTAATCTGACTGTTTTTAATGAAACTCTCTAATCTGGACTCATTTTGGGGGTTAATGCATCTTATAGGTGATCAAGGCGAAACATCAGGTCTGTTCAGAAACACCTGCAGGCATGAGGCTGACTGCTGATGAATCAGAAGCAAATCGTCAAACCAACAACGTCTCATTACCTAAAAGTTAAACACAGGATTATTTTCAGGATTACACTCAGGCTGCCGTGACTTATTAATAATCCTCTCCCGCTGTTGTGGGATTGAAGGAAGGAATCAGTTTTAACACCAATCATCTCGTTATCATGAGAAAACTGCATCGTTATCTTTAGAAAATTAGAAAATTAACTTGTTTTTCAATGAAAAAGTAACGGAGGGACATGACCGCTCTGGGCTTCCGTAGCCAGCACTATTCAGACAGCCTTTATCAAGGCGACCCCGCACTCTCTGCGCCATGGCTGGTTTGACGTCTTCAGATCCAGAAAATGATTCTCTGCTCTGATGTCAGAGATCCTGGTGAAGGTGACCTCATTGGCCGACTGTTCGACCGAATGTTTGACCGACTGTTTGACCGACTGTTCGACCGACTGTCCTCCATTAGCAGAGGGACTCTGCTGATTCAGGCTTTGGGTTCTACTCAGCATTTCAGAGCAGAAATCTTCTTGTTTTGAATAAAGTGGCTTTAAAATCAATGAAACATTAAAAAACAGCAAAAAATCGTTCATGTTTTCAAATGTTTTAAAGGAACCTTCGCCTAAAATCTTCACATGATTACATCTGTTTCGCCTTTTTAGTTTGTTTCTCGATAACTTGAGTGAAATTGATAAATTTAATTTGAACAAATAAGATTATTTTTTAAAGGTGGTTTAAAGTTATATGTTGAGTCTGAAGCTATATTATCTATACTTAGTTTTTCTTGTTTTTGACTGGAATGTGATCATTTTTTATTTGGGTTTTTTATATTTTATAAAACATCCTGCTAATTAATGAATAAATCTTTAATTCATTAATGTTCAACAAATTGTGTGTCAAAAAAACTTTCTGTCACATTTTATCAATGATTAAACACCAAAACTCAACAAAATAATCCTATTTCTAATTATTTCTGTAAAGTTTTACATACATCATCTTTAAGAGTTTTATATTCTGATTGAATGTTTGTTACTTTAATAAAAAAGGAGGAACAAGAAAGAATTTTAGACCTAATGTTTCTGTATAGTTTAAAATTTTTAATTGTTTTTAGGGGGATTTATTTAGACCTCCTATCATAATCATAATTGATGTTTTCCAAACTGAGCGACATTCGATGGACGACCGGATATTGGCAATGGAAAATGGAATGAAGGGAAACGGAGCAAATCTGAGTGACGACCGTACAGAGTGAGCGAAAGGTAAAGAGATGAGCGTCTGCAGAGACGGAAAGTGGAAAGAGGAGACGCTTAATTAATAGAAGATGTATAATGAAGATTGATGCTGATGTAAACACAAGTAAGTGGGGCCCTGCAGTGCAGCAGCGTTAGAGGGAAACAGAAATATTAATAATCATGCATATTAATATTGATTAATGATTAAGTGGCTGATAGGGTTTGTGTAATTAGCGATACGCTGCAGATGTATGTTCCACATGCAAATCAGCCGTTTAGTTTTCAATGATGGCTGTGTGCCCCGCTGCCTGTCATTCAGCCTCTGCTTGGCTTTATTTCTACGGCGGCTGCAGGCTGTGCGGCCCCCCCTGCTGACTGCTGCTGCTTCCAACACGTGTTCCAGTTGCAAAGCGTATGTTACCCAAAACATCCTCAGGTAATTTCACAAACCTGCTTTAATTCACCAAAGCCGCTTTTCCAGCACCATCCCTGCCTTACAAACATCATTCAGCGTCATGAACCAAGCACTAAATAAACCTTTACACTGACAATGCAGAGACCACTAATTGTTGGCTTTTGACATCACTTTTTAAGCCAATAAATAATTCATCTGAATGAAAGTGAGTGAAAAGAAAAAGAAGCCAAAGCAGAACCAACAGGATCTCCCAGCGTCTCATCCACCTCCTCCTCCTCTTTTATCTGCCATATTGTTCGATTGTTTCCATCAGGGGAAAAACAAATGAATATATGGCGAGTGCTGAGAGCTGCACAGGCAAGAAAAGAGAAGGCTGACCTTTGAGAGGATTATGGGATTTGTTTCAGAACAAAGCAAGAAGGCAATATGGCAGATGGATCGTGGAAAATAGACTATTTCTGCAGAGCGATGGTAGGAATGGTGAATAGAGCAAAGCGAAGACAAAAAGAAGATAGGATCAGCGCGTTAATGCAAAGTCTATCATAGAGTCGCTGCTATGAATAGAAGTTCAGCTCAACTTGCCTGGATGAAGAGGGAGGCAGAGTTTTTCTCACTTTACATTTTATTACTAAACCTTTGAGTTTTCAATCACAGAAACATTTGCATCGTTTCTATTCTCTCTGTTTTTGGAGAAAGACATTAGTGTTAAATTAGACAATAAGATTTTAGATCAGCTGCCCCCCCTCCTCCTGATCCACACCAGTTTCCTTCCACCTCCTGGACATCAGCATCACTCAGGAGCTCCAGTGGGAGCGGAGGATCTCCTCACCCACCAGGAAAGGCATTAAAGAAATAATATTAATAATTAATAATACCTGAACATCATTATCTCACACTGGGGAAATGTACCTCTGCATTTCACCCCTCCCCTTGGGGAGCAGCCATTGTGCGGCGCCCAGGGAGCAGTGTGGGGTTCAGGGTCTTGCTCAGGGACCCAGATGGGAGGCTGTGGGGATGGAAGCGGCTCTTTGCAACCTTCTCAGAGCACAAAGCGCTGCTCCTTCCATCTCCTCCCATCATGAAATGATGAATTTCCTGTAGCTGCCCGCCAAAGGCCATGACGGTGCACCTGTACTCCGCCATCACTGACTCCGCCTCCATCTGCCACGCTACGGCTGGAGTGCGGATGCAATCTTCACTTCCTGAAAAGATGGAAGACTGCACCTGACTCCTCCCACCCAGAGCACAAAGCGTTCCTGTGTCAGGAGGCCGCGCTCCATCAGGATCAACGCGTCACAGAGACACCTCCCCTCATTAGCCACGCCCACGGTCGCTCACCCACTCCTTCCTGCTGCAACGATGGGGAGATATCTGCAAGTAAATACTATTCAATCAACTTCATATTTTCATGTATTTTATATCTTCCATCAATCTTCCTTTATTGTAAAACGTTGTAAATTTATTCCATTATGGTTTTAATTTCCTTTCTAATCTCTAGAGTTCCAGATGTTTTCATGTAAACAATGTTTGTCTAACTGTTGCACCTCATCACCAAAGAATATTTCCTTTACTAATAAAAAACTACTTGACTATAAAGCTTTTTCTGGTTCAAGTTTTATTATATTTTTTATGTTTGATAAAAAAAAACATCTGTGGAAGGTTTCTATACGTACCATAAACATCTCATGATGTCAGTGATGTTAGATCTAAAGGATGTGGAACGAGATTATTCTCTTTCATCTATTGATGTTTCTATGATTTAAAAGTTTAAAAAATGTCAAACTTCATGAAATTAGAGTGAAAACGGTAAAAGCATTGCAGCCTTTTACAAGGCAAATATTTATTGCGAGTCCATTCTCCTTTGTGAAAGTCAGCGGCGTGCTCATCCATCACTCCGACCTCCCAACCGACGCTTTCAGAGCTACAACATAAAGGACACAGCAGCCTGGTGACACCTGGACGCCTGCGTCGTTCAAACGGCTGAACTGATGCCAGGAAAACTATTCCTTCAGTAAACAGCCTCAAATAACAGCAACCAAAACATTGAGGAATAACAATAAAGCTTGAGTTCAGCATGTTGTCAGTATCATCAGCAGATATGAGCTGAACTGACAGCAGAAGTCTGACACGTTCTGGGCTACATAAAGCTTCATGCCGCCCCCCCCCTCTCTGCCTGCTTGATGTCTGACCTCTAAAAATATGGCATTGGCAGATTTGTGAGTCACACTGATAACCAATCAGATGGCTTTTGTCCTGCCGGGCGGACAACCCCATTGTGTCTTAAATCAAATTTTCTCTTCATCGTTCTGTCCGCCGCTCGCTTTGTCTTCTTTATGGCTTGTTGGCGATGGTTTTATTCAGTGCCAGTAGATAGTCGGTGGAGTTCCCTCAGGGATCCGCGGCGAGGCTGACGGCCTGAGCAGCTGAACGCTTCAGAACCCCAACTGAGCAGCAAAGTCATCAGTTAAACCAAGAGAATGATGCAAAAACCTAAAAGAGAGAATCTGAAGGTAATCTTCTCAGGCTTTGGAGACACCAGCATCCACCATTCAGGGAGCGGAAGCCCCCCCCCCCACTTTGCTGGGGTCCTACATCTGTACGACTGCTGTACTAACCTCATTACACACATGCAGACATGAACGGCAGCTTGCAACCCTTGGCTGAAGCAGCCAAAGCGAAGGCTTTGATCCATAAATAACAGCCTCGCTGGGCTTCTGCTCACGCTGTTTACATGGAGGTGCGTTCACTTGCTGATCTTTTTGTTTCATGTGCCCCTCTGGTTTCCTACCAGGATAATCAGCTCCATCCCAGCTTCAAGCAATCATTTGGCCCCTCGGAACCCCGCCGCCTTAAAAGCATCAGGGCAGCATTTTTTGATGCAACCACAAAAATATATAAATAAAAAATATAATTAAATCCCAGTTATAGCAGGATACCAACTTTGTTGATTTATACATATCCTTAGATAACGACTAAAGAATTTCATCTTGAATTAATCATTTGAACAAAATCAGTTTCAGATCTGAAGCTTCAAAACAAAAACATCTCAGATTTTACTGAACTGCCTTCTTGTTCTGTTTTTCTGGTTTATGCATCGGGGCGGTGGTCGCCTACGGTTGTGGAAGCAACATTAAAGTTGAGCTGCCGAATAAACCAAAGCTTTTTATCATTATTGTCAGATTAAAAGATCTTTTCCTCGATCCAGTTTCCTTCCACTGTCATAATCCACATTTCCAGTTTGTCCTGTGAGTCTCCATGCCTCCCTGAGATGAAGCCTTCCTCCTGCAACCATGGAAGGGTTCATGAGGGTTTAGTTAGGACTAAAACCTGTTTTCAGGGCCTAAGAAAAGAAACAAACAGTTGAATAAAGCTGGATTAATTTTAGGAAGCGTTTGTATCAGCAGCTGATTGTGGGCAGGAATGACTGAAATGTGCGTAGTGGTGATTCTAGCTGTGAGGTGAAAGAGGTTCTGCTGCAGCAGAGGATGTCCAGACAGCCATCTGTTACCAGATGCATCCAGTTAGCCGAACGCTGCCAATCATTCTGCTGCCAGATCACCATTAGTGTCCCCCCCCCCCAATGCAGAGAAAGGCTTTGGAAGCTGGAGGACAACAGGACGGCAGAGCTGAGACTAAATGACTTGTAGTTTCCTGTTTCTGGTGTCAGCAGCTCCCAGTCTGTCTGAGTCGCACTGAAAACTTGATCTGCCTTCATAGAGCTGCAATATTCAGTTCAATTCTATTCAGTGTATTTCTATAGCTCCAATTCCCATCATGTCATCTCAGGTCACTTTCCAGTTCACCAGATCATCCAGTCAGATTGATTCAAAGTTTTCTATCTAAGGAAAACCAGCTGATTGCATCGACTCATTGACTCTTCAGCAATCCCTCACACTAAGCATGCTTGTAGCGACAGTGGAGAGGAAAAACTCCCTTTGAACAGGAAGAAACCTCCAGCAGAACCAGGCTCAGTGTGAGCGGCATACTGAGAATATTAGACATTTCATCGAACCAAAAATTATTTAATTTAATTGTTAAGGCGGAATGCATATTAATTATTGGCAATATTAAAGACTTCTCCAATTTGATAGAAAAATCCAAAGACTTTTAGTGAACTGATTCCAATCTTACACTGCAAAAAACCTTAATCTAGATAAGTCATTTTTTTTCTTAAAATAAGTGCATTTGTTCTTGAATTAGGGAGGTAAAAAATACATTTTGCCATTGGAACAAGGCAATTTACACTTAAAATAAGAAAACACAATTGCATTGTCTTATTTCAAGTGCATATTATCTAATTATCTTATTTTAAGAGTAAAATTACTCATTCCATTGGCAAACTATCTCATTTACCTGCTCAAATTCAGAGTGAATGCACTTAATTTAAGAAAATTTTACTTCTTTCTAGATCGTTTTTGCAGTGTATTATTCCTCATGAGATATTTCTATTTCTAGTAAATCATAAGCGATGATAACCATAAGCGGATCTCTTCCAATCAGACCTGGCCTTGCACGCCATCATTCTCTCGATGCCCAGAAGCAGAAGTGTAAACATAGATAAAGCATGAAGTTGGTTAAAATGGGAGGAGTTGTAAAATGTTTTCCAGTGTTTGTCTGCAGTGAGGAGAGGACTGCTGCAAACAGCAGAAGCTGTGAACGCAGACAGCCTACTGATCAAGGCTCCCCTGGCTCCACAGTTCCACATGAAACGTTGTAGAGCAGGGAAGGCCCAGATCTAAAGGTCTCCGGCTGATTCATTTAAGGCAAGTACACACATATTTTAAAGCCTACTGAAGGAATGGCCTGGGGGGCAAACTCTGAGAAATAACAGCATGCTAAACTCAACATCTTCTGAAACTTTAGATTAAACGTAAAAAATACATCATGCCGTCTATCAGTGAGAGTCTGGAGTCTTTAGAAGGTTTTTCCAACGTCTTCAAGTGATATTAGCTGATGTGCGTCTCTGTTTTCTTCAAATAGTTGTGAAAGTTATTATTGCTAAGTGTATTATTTGTAGGAGAGAGAAGTGTGCAGGTTAGTGAGGAGGGGATAGAGCGGTGAGCGTAAATCATTATGGTATTTGTTCCAGGAAGAAAGGAATTAATCAGCTTGAAAGTAACGGCCCCAAACATCCAGGCAGCAGGTCAAAGCCAGCGCAATTAGAGAGAAGAGCGAACAGGAAGGGAGTTCAATAAGAGAGGAAGTCATATTTCCAAAGGAAAGTAATGAGGAAAAGGCCTGATTCAAAGGCAGGGCCTCTCAAACAAGAACATGAATTAATAATTTAGAGCAGATTGAAGAAACAAGCTGAAAACAACTAAACTTTTTCCTCTTTGTTTCACTTGAAAAGGTTTGTAGCACTGCTGCCTGGCAGCAACAAGGTTCTAGGTTTGATTCCCGTCCCGGGTTCTTTCTGCAAGGAGGTTGCATGTTCTCCCTGAGCATGTGTGGGTTCTCTCTGGGTACCCTGACTTCCTCCCACAGTCCAAAAACATGATTATCTTAATTAGCTTCTCTATATTCTGCTCAATCGTGCATGGCTGTAGGTGTCTACGTCTCTATGTTGGCCTGCGATGGAGGGGCAGGAAACCCGGGAACCTGCTGCTGGAGGCAGGAAGCAGCTCCACCATGAGCCTGAGAAATAAGATGGATGGAAGCCTAACAGGCTGCAGCTCTGATCTAGCAGGTCTGTGGGAAACGTTTGCATCGCTCATATTTTCTGGGGGGGGGGGGGGGGGGGGGGGGGGGTTTCAGTATAAATTATGTTATTTAAATATTTCCAGAAAAAAACTAAATAGTTTGCAAAATAAATAACGAGAAAATGAGGAAAAATTTTTTAAATAATGATGCATGATCAGAATGAACCAAAACTGTTTTTCTTAAAAAAAACAATAAAATTAAAATCTGATTTTATTTGGTAAAAACAAAGATTTAAAGTTTGCTTGTTTCAAGTAACAAAATAAAACTGTACATCCTATTTACTTTCTTTAATACACCAGATTTTACCATCGTCCATTTGTAGTTCTTTGATATCAGAAATGTCCTGCTGACTTGTAGTCCAAGCAGAACCTGCAGGGATTGGTTCTCATTCAGGGAATATTTCCTGCATATTGACTGTTTGGTGGCAGTCAGGGTGGCGTTGCTGAGAAAACTTTCTGTGACGTTTTTCCGCTGCAGAATCTTCAGGATGTTGTTTAGAAATGTAGAGCTGCAGATTGAAAATCAATAGAGCATCACTTTAGTTGACGTTAAAAATCTAAACTGTTGCATCTATTACAAACCGTCTCCTAATATACATCCTGGGTAAAAGTGGGATTTACTGTCAGACTGCATTTCTTGGCACTGATTTCAAATGTATAATTAAAAAGGATGTAACCTGTGAATAAAGCAGAACTGATCCTGGACTGAAGGCATCGAATCAGAGGAAACATTTCCAGATATAACTCTGACCTGTAAAGAAAAACCTGGATAAATCTGATCTAATGATCTCTGATCCTCATGGAGGAATCCTGGATGTTACCTTTAAGCAAAATGAAGCGGTTGCCGCGGGCAACTAGATTCTGGGGCCCCAATAAAAACACACACTTCTAACTTATTTATCATTAATTATCTTTTAGATTAGAATGCCATCAGAAGGCTTATTGATATTTATTGATATCGTTATGAAGAAAAGAATCCAGGAAAACAGCAGCAAAACATCTGAAAGCAGCATGAAGAGGCGGGAAAAGATGATGAAGGAAGAAGGGACTCTGTTGGTCCTGAAAAGATAGGAAGGAAGAAGGAAGGAAGAAGGAAAGGAAGAAGGGAAGGAAGAAGGGAAGGAAGAAAGGAAGGAAGAAGGGAAGGAAGCAGAAAGCTGGTGTCAAAGTTATCAAAGCTTCCTTCTTCACTGGAACATTCGTCCTTTGTGCGGAGAGGAACCTGCCCCTAAATCCAGAAATTATTCCTCCATCCAACTGAATACGGAAACTTTCAAATATAAAATATTTCAAAGTCAACTATGAATTTAGTTGTTTCTGCTACAGAGGGGTGTGTTTCACTTTAATTCAGTGAATATGGATCCTCACTGCAACAGGCTGGTAAAATATGACTTTATGGATGAAAGGGAGAAAACAAAGATGGTGAAGAAGACAAACAGAAAAAGAGACAGAAAGGATGAAGATGTGTAAAAAGGAGAGAGGAGAAAAATAGGAGAAAATCTAAAGAAAGACAAACAGGGAGAAAAAGAAGAGAAGAAGGGATAAACAGCGACAGTATTCAGGTGTTAAATGTCGGTATCTGTTTAACTGACCTGTTGTTTTCTCATTTCAAAGCCTGCCTTCATCTTCGGCTTCAAATGTCTGGAATCTGCGACCGAGCAGATCCCAGATCTGTGCTGATCTGCTTTTCCATGGTTGGTATTTTCTAACATCAGGAGCTGCTTCTGTAGCAGCTTCATGTCAGAAACAGCCGGACTTTAACAGAAGGTGATTTTAATGAAACAGACTCTTCATAATTAAAAACTTTCTGACCTTCTATACTAACTGAGGTTTGCATGTTTTTCAGACAGACGTCTCTAAACCTCTAAAACTCGACATCAAGCAGGTTTAGTTTTCAGGATATAATTCACTCATTTCTGTTTTCTTTCTTCTAAGAAAGTCAAACTTTTCTTAATTCACTTTCCTCAAATGAAGCATTTATCATCACTTTAAAGAACTTCAGAATATTCTTTAACCCCCCGCCCCCCCGGCGAACGATGATGACGCTGCTGTAAACGGGCAGAGCTGGAAGAGAGGAATGGATATTTTACTGGTCAGGTATATCTTAAAACAATCAGAAGCCTGATGAATTGGCTGGAAGGCTGATGTATAGCTGGAATGGAAGCCATATTTGGAGAAGGTTTGAGTCAGGGAAATGCACCTCATCAATCAGCATGATTAAAGGTTTTGGCCGGGCTAAAACGAACTCCACGGTGTGAGGGCCCGGCCTTAAAGGCACAGCCACATCTCTACAGCGCCTGCATCAGATCTCCACAAACAAACTCCTCATTTGCAGGAGCAATAAAGTTGCTGCCTTTGTCTCTGTTGCCGTGCAGCTCTGCCGTGTTTTTCACCGGAAAACGTGGAAAATGATTGGAAATGTTGAGCTGCTGTTTATGACCAGATCAAGAAAAGGAACCTAAAACTCCAGCTGAAAACGGACCCAGACCTTTAATGGAGAAGCCATGAGTAATAAAGCCTTTTCAATGGCAGCATGTGTTTCATTAACACCCGATCGGTGCAACACAGACACTCCTTCTGCACACCCACACTGCACACACTAACTGTAAAATACTATATATGTGCCCCATGGCCAAATCCATTGTAGCCAAGGCTCTTTACTAATAAATACAGCTTTGCGTCAGCAGCTATACATATTTAAAGACATTAATGGCTTCTGGAAAGTGCTCACTCTTGCACAGGGACCCACAAGGCCAAGAAGAAAAATGAGTGGTGCGAGGAAGGGGGGGGGGGGTCTGGCGAGGAAGAGGGGGGGTCTGGCGAGGAAGAGGGGGGGTCTGGCGAGGAAGAGGGGCGGTCTGGCGAGGAAGAGGGGGGGTCTGTCAGCAGAGCAGCATGTTGCAAACAGGTGCTGCTGTAGGTGGATGGCTGATGCTGAACGCACACCGTAACCAACGGAAACCTCACCGGCGGACTGGACCATAGAACCAGACATGTCTGAGAGGAGCGTCCGTAAAATAGTCACGATGTAGATTTATTAGATATTCCATGTTTGAGTCATTAGTTGTACGTCTGAAACAATGCAGAGTTTTAAACCAATAACCTTTTTTAACCATATCAGCCACAAAAAAAACACATTTTTAATTAATACAACCCAGTACGCAAACTGGTCAATCTCATTGGTTCAGACCGTTCCCAGTCACATGTTTTTTTAGTCCCACCTCTAAGTTGGCTTGGCCTCCTGATGAGCATGTGACCACATCTTTATAAACAGTGAATCAGACGTTTTCATGAGTTACTCAGTACTTAAGTTACCCTTTTAGTTGTTAGTTAGTCTGGGTTCTCCATCCTCCTCTGAATAGAAGGAAAAACGTCTCTATTTAGATCAAACTGATCAACCAAAGGTTTTTCACCATCATTTAAAATCAAACATGGCTGCCAGGAAAATAAACTCTATTAGGTCAAACTTTTAAAGGCAAAACTAAATGCAACTTTAATCACTGAAAGGTTCCTCATTTCTTCCTAATATGGATGTCGGACCAAAGAGACCCTAAAAAACTCACCACAGTAACCGACTATAAGTTAAATCGTCTCACACATTCGCACACGTGAGGGTAAACATGCTGACGGTCTGATGTAAGGAGAGACGCCATGTTGACCAGGGCGGCCTGCAGCACCTTCAGTTTGGACTTCAGAGCAAAATGAGAAAGAAAGGAAGTGGAAGGGTGTGGGGGGGGTGTCAATATTTTAAACACTTTAATCACATTTAATCTAGTCTTTAAATGCATCTAGAAAAAGCAAAGTTTATCCTCCTTTGTCTGAATCAGCGTTTATAACATGGAAAATAAAACTAATGTGACTCCGTTCTGAAGGTGATGGTTGGTAACGAGTTTTATACATTATTAAACATTTCTCATTAGAATGTGCTGGAAAAGTTTCAATCCATAAAATCAAACTTTCTATGTTTAGATTATTATTTCTTTAGAAAAAGCTTTTTGTTTAGGGTTTAAATCTGATAAACTAAAATATTCATTTATTTTCCCAAAGTTAGATTTTTTAGAAAAACTGCATAATAATCTATAATCCATAGCTCTATCTACACCTTCTTCTTAATCTGTTCTGTTTTTTGTTTTTTTGTTTTTATTAGCAAAAAAGCAATTAAATGTGCTGTTAAAAAAAGATAATGATTCTGTTGATGGAAATAATTATTCAGTCAATTTATGTGATCAGATTCCTGCAAAGTACTAAATTCTGTTAATTACAAAAATCTCTGAATCTTATGGAGATAAATTTAAATCTATGTTCATTTTACTGACTGTGGCTCATCTTCCTTAATCTCCTACAATTACAAAACATTTATTCCTTTATCTATAATAGTTAGTTAAAAAATCTCAATAAAGGACATTAAATATACCAGAAAACATCTTTGTTATCTTATTTTAAATGCAGATTATTTCTTCTATTTTAAAACTCCTCCATGTGGAGGATTTTACTTTAAATGGAAAATTGTCCTTTATATTTAGATAATTTTTTCAGTGTAAGCTGCAGCTTTAAGACAGAGATTTGTTTTTGGGTGAAAATTATTTAAAAGTTATTTTTGGATTTATCTTTATATGCTGCAGATCTTTTCATATGACGTGTTTTTTGAACATAGACTGACTGAAGAATCGACGTTAAAAGGAATCAGTGGGAAATAAGAGAAAATGTATTCACTAACATTAATATTTGACTTTTATTCTGCTTATTTACAGTGGGAGGAGTCAGGCATGTCCACGCCCATTCTTCACACATAGATCTATAGATGTACAATTAGAGACAAATATGCAGAGACAGAACCTTATTGGATTTTGGCCTCGATCCATAATCTAGTCCAGTTTAATCAGAAAAGCCTGAAAGTTCAGCAACCAAACATGAAAATGAGATCATTTCCTCCCGTTCCAACAAACTGCAGCGTGATCGGATTTAACACGGGATGGAGGAGAGATTGCTCTCATCATACAGGCAATAAATACCTGCCCTCTGGAGACCATAGAGAGACACACAACAGAAAAGGAATCATTAAACCGACCAATGAGAGGAAAGGAGAAAATATAAAAAACACCGAGTCAGAAATGACATTTCTAGATCAGAAGCCGCTGATTGTAAAACCATAAAATAAAAGGATTGAGGAGGCAAAATGTGGGACAGCCTTCAATGATTACAATGAAAAACGGTTCATTTGCAGCAAATATGTCATTCAGAGCAAAAATAGAAACACAAACCAGCATCAATGTTGATGCGGTTAAACCTCATCTAATCATCATCCGCTGCAGACAGAAAATCCAGCAATTCCTTAGTATTAAATCAGCAATAACAGAGGCTGGATGGCATCACGCCCACAACCGTTCACTGGCGTGGAGTCAAATATTCAACCATCTTCTGTGGTTTGGGTCGATCAAATTAGAAACCTCAACACAGCAGCCGTCAGTCAGAGGAGAGCGACGAGACGTCATCCGCACACATCAGATTATCACAGAGTAAATACAAACAACAAAAACAGAGCTATGCTCGTCAGCAGGAAGGAAGGAAGGAAGGAAGGAAGGAAGGAAGGAAGGAAGGAAGGAAGGAAGGAAGGAAGGAAGGAAGGAAGGAAGGAAGGAAGGAAGGAAGGAAGGAAGGAAGGAAGGAAGGAAGGGGTGAAGGTAGCATATCAGAGCTGCTTACCGAGGACGCCCAGGCGGTAGTTGACGGTTATGACGATGACGTTTCCATAGCTGGCCAGGATGCTGCCGTCAAACATATTCCCAGTTCCTTCCATGTAAGAACCTCCATGGATAAAAACCATCACCGGCTTGGGGCTCCCGCTCTCCCTAATATCTGGAGGAGGAAGAGGAGGAAGGATTAGGCGACAGATTGAAGGTGACAGGCCGTGATGACATTTGTCGGCTTCTGCTGCTGTTTTTACTTTTATTCCTGCAGAATAATCCGGGCAGACTGGCTTTAGAATCGCAGAGCTTGTTAGCTTCAGGCATCAAATTGATCATTTCTGTTCCCTCAGTTTACTGCTGGACGCTGGTTTATTCACTCCATCGCTTTAACAGATTTGCTGTGTTAATGAAACAGCCTCGTTAAAGGAGGACGTTTGATTCTAGTCCAGGAGATTGACTGTCAGTCGGCAGGAGCAGCAATCTCAGCTGTCATATCAAGCTGAAGCAGAAATGCTGCTTTTAATCTGCGAAAAATCGGTTTTAAGAATCCATGCTGGGATTGGACCTTTTTTTAATCAAAGACATCTTCTGGGTCATTTTAATATAAATGAAATAATGTAAACCGCCTCATATGTAATTCCTCTATTCATCAATACAGCTGTAGGTAAGAATGAAAAATAAAAAATTAAAATAGGATATTTTGATTTTCAATGAGGTGAATTTGGGTTTTCAGCTAGAAATGTTTTATTCAATAAAAAAGCTTTCAATTCTTTTAATGAGACGAAGAAGCATTTTGTTTTTAAATAAAACAACATTTCTAGACTAAATATCGTTATAAAGTCCTGTTGAAATGAATGTTTAAAAGATTTAATCAGCATTTTCATACTAAATGAGGACATAGATCCTTCAGGTTGAATTTTAATGTTTACTTTATTTTTTCCATTGATTATTTATATTTTTTTGTATTTTTTACATCGTCCCTCTTTCGGCCAATTAAATTCCTCTCCTTGACGTTTGAATAGAGAAAACAATCGATGTCTGAAGGATGGATGATTTGGAGACGTTGCATTAAATCTAGATAATCCCTGGCAACTGGGAGGAAAACGGTTTGCCAGGGATTAACTGGAGCAACTGGTGCATTCCCAGTTCTTCCCATTAAAACACAGAAAACAACAATAAAAACAATAAAAACAGTCCTTTAAATTGCAATGTAGACGGAGCCTTTCTTTAAATTGTGTTAAAAATAAGGATTAAAACCATATTAAGCTAATCTAATATAATAAAAGCAAAAAAAAAGAAATATTTAGAAATCGATTTTACTTTATGGTTTTAATCCTTATTTTTAACACAATTAAAATAAGCGAGTTTTTCTAGTTGGACAGAATGTGGTTTGAATTCCAAGGTTAAAATTTTAAATTAATCTGACTAGATTATAAAAATATGTTCATGGAATTACGAATGAGAAATCCTTAAAAGGCTGATTAAAGAGTTTGATTGAATAATAATAAAAGATGAAGATCTGGAATATAGAAGGAATTTACTCTATTTATATAATATATATTTACCTTTGTTACTATGAGTTTTATTTTATACAGCTGGAGGGTCAGATTATAACCAATGCAAGGTTGGACTAATTTTAATGAATTTAATAAATGTATTTCCATCCACTGGGCTACGTTTAGCTGGTTTTATATTTTTATTAATTTCTTTGCTTTGCTCCAATAGATTTCCTTTTTCTAAATAAGTAAAGCTTTCAATGAGGCCTACTTATCAGAGTAAAACATTTTTTTTTCATAACTCTAACCCTTTAAGCAGGTAATAAATATTCCTTTCATTAGTCCACATTTTAATATTTGTGTTTTATGTAATTTTATTTTACCTTAAATGTGTTTTTATTTGCTGAGTTTCATTGAAATCCAAACTACCCACGGCTACTACCTGCTTTATTTATACATCTAAATCTAATTAAAAGCTTAAAGAGGTTTTTCTACTTTGCTTGGATCCCGATGTTGCAGGAGGTAAGTGAATGATGACAGAGAAGAACGCAGGCGGTGGTTTGTTAGCAGCGACTGTATCTGCACTGCAGGGTTAAACAGGTAATCCCGTCCTCACATCTCTGGATTATAGAAATTCTAGAATAGACAGAGACCATCTGAACTGGACCCTGAAAATGGGATGTTTTGCTTCACAACAATCAAACAAAGCGTCTTTATTGGGAAGTTTTAGCTCCGATATAAACAGGAATCCCAGAGATCTAACGACGTCTTTAAAAGCCGACTTTCAAAACAAGGATTGACTTTGATCTCCGGTTGGCCAGAAATGAGCGTTTCATCTGGGTTCCTAACGATCTCCATGGGAGGATGAGGAAGCGTGTTTGGTCTCTAACACTGATGCGTTATCAGAGGGATTTAGGCCACAGAGTCATCAGTGATTCTAGAGGGAATTAAAAATGAACCAAGCGAGGAAAACTGCTCCCACTGAGAAGTTCAACAGATTTCTGTGACTTTGCTTCCGTTTTTGTTCCAACCTTTTTCTTTAGTCGCCATTAAGTGACTGACTGAGAGTCTTTAAAGCATCGAGTAAAGGAGCATCTTAGGCTCCATCTGTGCCATTAAACTGACTTCATAACTGTAAAGGTTTTTCACAAAGTTTTACAAATATTCTTTCCAAAATATATTTCATAGATTTGATCTTTTTGGGAACTTCCCTTCGTCAGTTTCAGTGAATGTTTCTGTGCATCACAGACTTTTTATACTTCCAGAGGAATAAACGGTAACAACCTTCCAGCTAACCTGCAAAAAGGAATAAATGCTGCTCTGCATTTTAGTTTTATTCTTTTTATATTAAATATTCTGACATCACTAACCATTTTTACGCTTGTTTTGAGTTTTTTTACTTGGTATATTTATCTTTTTTTCTAGAAGCTCATGAAAAATCTAAAGTTTTCCAGGAATTTTAGACAAAAGAAAGAAAAAAGATTTACATTTTTTTGTTTTTTGTACTTTGTAGTGTAAAGGCTATTTTTTTACACTTGTCATTGAGGTCATTTCAGTTCTAGAAACAGTGTGTTTGCTGCAGTGATGCTATGAGTGAATAAGTCGTACTCAGACATGTATTTGTAATGATGAGCTTCAGGCTCCAGTAATGAAATCCTGAAGCCTTGATGATGGAAGTGATGAGTGACAGTAATGAGGATGATAATAGCTGTTATGGTGGCGATGATAAGCATAATTAAAGCCATTATACAAATGAATTTAGCCATAACAATGTTGACAGTGTAGACGGCAGTAAACACAGACGCTGATGATGTCAATAGTAGCAGTGATGCTAATGATAACCAATGGAGGAAGATGGTGGTGAGTTATAGCGCCAGTTAAGTTACTATTTCCATAATAGTTACATATTTGTTATCTTTGCCTTTTACAGTTCACACTTTGGGATCATTAAGCTTAAAGTTTAATCTATCTAAATAATAGAAGTTATTATAAGATTGATGATGGAAGCGAACCTTGAGATAAACAACCTTTCTCACCATGTCATTCATTATTATCTATAGATAAAATGATGATTATTAATAATTCAGATAACCTTAAGCTTGTTGGGGGGAAATATAAATATGTTGTTGTTTTTTTCCTGCTTTAAAAATGGATCCAGATTTCCAAAATATTCAGTTTGCAATGATTGAATAACCAGATTATAGCATTCTGATCATTTACAGTTTGCAGCAAATGCACTAATTTACAGTTTAGTCAATTTAAACCAGACGAGTTTTGAACATCAAAAAGGCATCAAACGCCTAAACTTGAACGTTTCTGCATTTGAAGTCAGATGCTCTGAATGCTCTGGATGCTCTGGATGCTCTGAATGCTCTGGATGCTCTGAATGCTCTAAATGCTCTGGATGCTCTGAATGCTCTAAATGCTCTGGATGCTCTGAATGCTCTAAATGCTCTGGATGCTCTAAATGCTCTGAATGCTCTGGATGCTCTAAATGCTCTGGATGCTCTAAATGCTCTAAATGCTCTGAATGCTCTAAATGCTCTGAATGCTCTAAATGCTCTGGATGCTCTGAATGCTCTGAATGCTCTGGATGCTCTAAATGCTCTGGATGCTCTAAATGCTCTAAATGCTCTGGATGCTCTGGATGCTCTGAATGCTTTGAATGCTCTGGATGCTCTGAATGTTCTAAATGCTCTGGATGCTCTGAATGCTCTAAATGCTCTGGATGCTCTGAATGCTCTGGATGCTCTGAATGCTCTGGATGCTCTGAATGCTCTAAATGCTCTGGATGCTCTGAATGCTCTAAATGCTCTGGATGCTCTGAATGCTCTAAATGCTCTGGATGCTCTAAATGCTCTGAATGCTCTGGATGCTCTAAATGCTCTGGATGCTCTAAATGCTCTAAATGCTCTGAATGCTCTAAATGCTCTGAATGCTCTAAATGCTCTGGATGCTCTGAATGCTCTGAATGCTCTGGATGCTCTAAATGCTCTGGATGCTCTAAATGCTCTAAATGCTCTGGATGCTCTGGATGCTCTGAATGCTTTGAATGCTCTGGATGCTCTGAATGTTCTAAATGCTCTGGATGCTCTGAATGCTCTGGATGCTCTGAATGCTCTGGATGCTCTAAATGCTCTGGATGCTCTGAATGCTCTAAATGCTCTGGATGCTCTAAATGCTCTAAATGCTCTAAATGCTCTGGATGCTCTGAATGCTCTGAATGCTTTGAATGCTCTGAATGCTCTAAATGCTCTGGATGCTCTGAATGTTCTAAATGCTCTGGATGCTCTGAATGCTCTGGATGCTCTGAATGCTCTGGATGCTCTAAATGCTCTGGATGCTCTGGATGCTCTGAATGCTCTGAATGTTCTAAATGCTCTGAATGCTTTGAATGCTTTGAATGCTCTGGATGCTCTGAATGCTCTGAATGTTCTAAATGCTCTGAATGCTTTGAATGCTTTGAATGCTCTGAATGCTCTGAATGTTCTAAATGCTCTGAATGCTCTGAATGCTTTGAATGCTCTGGATGCTCTGAATGCTCTGAATGTTCTAAATGCTCTGAATGCTTTGAATGCTCTGAATGCTCTGAATGCTCTGGATGTTCTGGATGCTCTGGATGCTCTGAATGCTCTGAATGTTCTAAATGCTCTGAATGCTTTGAATGCTCTGAATGCTCTGAATGCTCTGGATGTTCTGGATGCTCTGAATGCTCTGGATGCTCTGAATGCTCTGGATGCTCTAAATGCTCTGGATGCTCTGAATGCTCTGGATGCTCTGGATGCTCTGAATGCTCTGAATGTTCTAAATGCTCTGAATGCTCTGAATGCTTTGAATGCTCTGGATGCTCTGAATGCTCTGAATGTTCTAAATGCTCTGAATGCTTTGAATGCTCTGAATGCTCTGAATGCTCTGGATGTTCTGAATGCTCAGGATGCTCTGAATGTTCTAAATGCTCTGAATGCTTTGAATGCTCTGAATGCTCTGGATGTTCTGGATGCTCTGAATGCTGGACGTCTCCCAGTGACCTGCATGTTAACCAGCAGGTCTGACGCCTTTGGTGGAGCGCACCATTACAGTCTAACAGATGAACCATGGAAGAGGTGATGAAGACTTTGGCCTCGGCTATTTTTAGACATCTTTACATGTTTTAAATAATAGATGATCTTAGATTACAATTGTAATGCTGTAATCTGCATGCAATGACCCGAAGGCCATAAAAACTTTTAGACCTACAGCAGGAAGATCCTCAGCATGGTTAAAGCTGTGCTGAGTGAAAGAAGGGAATTATAGATATATGAAAATAGACATGAATAAATGACTCATTGTTGCTGTGGCTTATAGCAGGATGGTGGTGCATAAGGCATGAAGATTGGAGATTAATCATCAGAGTCCGCAGACATAGAAAATTAGTTAAGGAAAAAATCAATTATTTGTGAGTTTTTTGAATCATGAAAGTTTTTCTATAATCAGAGCAGAAAATCTCAGGTTTCAACACATCGATTCCTCTGTTTGGAAATAAAAGCCTGTCCACCTTAGTGTTGCAACATGCAGTGAGATTTTTGGCAAAATCTGTGAAGTTTTGGCTCCTCATTATGAGCATCAAGCTCCATCTTTAAAAATAACTGGTTTGCATCCTAAATCTATTTCTTCCTTTCTGTTTTCATTATCACCTAAATCAACTCTTCTTGCGCTGTTAGTGGCTGTTAAACACGGACTCTATCTGGATTATCAGCAGCTGACCGAGAAGTCATGGCGAAGGTATCATCTAAGTTTAGCTAACATCTCGATGCAGATCTCAGCTGCTTTTATTTTTCACATAAGTACTTTTAATGTGGTCCTGATGGGACTGCAGAGTCGATTGCACCCAAATGACTTGAACACTTAAGACTTTTATTTTGAAGGAAACATTAGGAACGGGGATAACTCAAGTTAAGATTATGTTTTCCTTTTTAATGAAAGGGAATTTTTCATTTTCTAACCAGCATCTGTTTTGAACATAAGCTACATGTGAAGTCGTCGTAAAAAGCTGCAAACGCAGCTGACACAAAGCATAAAGGTGATTAATATAAAAAGCTTTTATTTTAAGTGTTTGGTTAGAAATTTACCCAAATGCCAACGTATCCTAATCGTTTATTCCTTATAAATTTGTTGTAGGTGTAATTTCTGGTATTAATCAAGTTTAGCAGAACAGTTTTAGCGAGTGGAATAAATATGAAGTTAAAGCAAAACTGCATTGATGGATTTACCTGGATTTAGTAACTGGGAGAAGCTCCAGTGTCAACAGAACACACTGTGCCCACAGACTGTAAGACGTTCACTTTAAATTTTTTTTTTTTCTTCCCTATATGCTTCCTGGCATGTTTTGATTGGCTGCCTCTGCAGGTCTGAGAGCCAAAATGATCCTCAGAAGCTCCTCATTCTCATAACTTTTCTATTAGCAGGTGGAAAGCTTCATGGTTGTTCATAAAATCACTTAATGATGTTGATTTTTATTTCAAAGGTAGAATATGTTGGTGTTCTTCTCCTTCTATTTTCTGTTTATCCTCCAACCAGGATAGTTTGGGATGTGAAGGGAAATAAGATGTAATCTCGGAGCGCTTCAGCTATTCAGACTTTCCTGAAATAAGTATGGGAGCCGTCTGAGGAATAGTAGCATAACATCATGAAGCAGATCTTTTTTTTTCCTCAGGTATGAGGATATGATCAAAGACGTTCAGGAGCTTTAGATTTCTCAAAGCAAACCCGGAGAGATGCCCGCAGGCTGCAGCAACAGCTTTAGTATCCTCTTCATCTGCTCATGTAGAAGACTTATCAAACCAACAAGACTAACAAGATTTTTTTTCTCTTTTTGATATTCCTATCGTCTGGCTGCATTCGCTTCTCAATAATAATAAAGTGAGGAATCCACAGCATCACATCTTATTTCCTCACAGTTAACAGAACCTGGAATGTTGCAGGAGGCCAAACCGGATTAATGCCAGATTAAAAGTTCTGATTCCAGGAGGAAATAAAAAAATATGATGTGCATTTCAACTCAAACTATCTGTTTGTTTGCTGATCAAAGTCTGAAAATGTTCTTCTGTATTTAATTCCACTTTCTGCTCACCTTTAGCCCTGAGGGGGAAGACAGGAAGGCTTTCTGTCTTTAAACATGAAACGACTGCTTTGCTGCACAACCAAGACCTCCTGCTGCAACCTGGAGCTGCAGACGTTGGACTCAGTTAGTGGTTCTAGATCTCATTAAATATTTGCAGGTTTGTGATACATAAAAGTTTGTAGACTTTATGCATTTTTTT
Organism: Cyprinodon tularosa; assembly: GCF_016077235.1. Taxonomy (NCBI): domain Eukaryota; kingdom Metazoa; phylum Chordata; class Actinopteri; order Cyprinodontiformes; family Cyprinodontidae; genus Cyprinodon; species Cyprinodon tularosa. Next base: position 127,824 of record NW_024037887.1, read on the forward strand.
ATCTGTTAGCCAACAGAGAGTTTAGTGGGCTTTCCATAAACCGCTTCTTGCAGCCTAATAAGCATTAGATGTCGGACAGAACCTGCAGCGTCTTTAGACTTTGCAAAGACCATCCAGCATTAGAGGGTAAAATCTGGAATAAACATGTATTATCTGTCAAGATGGAAATGAATCTGGTCGGTCTTGATGGATTCTACTAGAGATATTTCTGCAACATTTTAAAACATTCGGTAAAGGATGGAAAGCAAGTTTACAAAAACTGTTCCAGACTAGATTCCCTTTGTTAAGGAAACCGGGTGACTTTCCCTCCATCCTACAGGAAACCAACCAACCTGTAGTTTCTCTACGCTGGTCCTAGAGCTCTGGGGTCCTGAGCTTTTAAACTTTTAACTTTTAACGAGTCAAAAAAACGGGAAAACTCAATGTTTGGAAGCAGAATTATATCTAAAGGCTGCAGAGCAAAGACCTCTGTTTCATTAAACGTTATAGTTTAAGAGTTTTTATCGAGTTTGTTTTGTTATTTGGAGTTTTGATTCCAGCCAACGCTCCTAAACTTTAAGGTCAGTCGGTTTAATATTTTTATTAAATTGCCTTCGGTTTGCTCTTTCTTGTTATCGTTAATCCTTTATTTGGTTTTGATGCTCTACCTGCAGACTGGTTACAATCCTTAAAACATTTACAGAAGAACATTTCTTCTACTTTGTTTAAAACTATAAAGGAGGATCTTTTATTTCCGGGTGGATCATCTCAATCATTGGTCCTCCTAACTGTCAATCATTCTGGTGATGTGTTTACGTAAGGCCGTCCTACCTGATCGTCCTGTTAGCGATATTTTTCTACCCACTTCTAGGCGTATATCTGTGGTGAGCTACGATTTCAGGCAGTCATTGAAGCTCACCTTTCTTATCGCGGTTCTTTGAAAATGGCCGAGGGTCGGAAGAGAAATAGCGTCTACGAATTGGACAAGAAGAAAACAAATACCTCAGAAGAGGCAGATATATCCCAGAATGCATTGCATGGAGAGCTGTCCTTGCAAAGCATTATGGGATTTGCTGTGCCAGCAACCTCGCTGCCTGACAGCAGCGACTAATAACAAAGATGGCGCCGGCACCGCGCAGTGGAGGAGGAGTTACGTGACCAACGGAGCTAAAAGTAGTGATCATCTGTCCAATTGTGCACGAGGAGAAATGAGCTCGTGCACGCTCTCGGACATGTTTAATCTGCATTGCCTCTCAGGAGCGGGTACAGGGTTGTGCATGCGCATTTTTTTTAAGTCCTGTCAATAAAATCCCTAAAATCCTCCACTATGCCTTTAACTCATGGTTTTCATCAAAAGGATTTTTTGGTATCTTAAAATTTTACGAGCAGTTCTTTTTCAGCTACCTTAATATAATTAACTATGTGTTTGTTAGAATGATGATTACGGATTTATAAAGTAGGTCTCTTTGGAAAGTTATATAAATTTGGACACATTCTGCTTCACAAAGAACTAATTTTGGATTAAAGTCACCCTAAAAAATGATCGAGCAAAAGTTTAGTCTAAGCAAGATTCTCAAAACTGATTTAGTCTTTTCAGAGATTTTAAAGGCTATGCAGGAGAAAAACCAGAGAATCCAAGTGAATCCATGTTTAACAGCTATGATTACCAATCTAAGAGGTCTTTATGTAAAACAATTGAAAAACAAACTAATAAGACGTATTGGAAGACCAGGAAATGTTTAATGTCTCTGGTAGAGAAGGTGGCAAACTGTGAGCTTCTGCTGCTTTTATATCATTTCAGAAGGAGAATTTGAATAAAACAAAATGTTTTCAATTAGCCGAATTGTTACGTTTGCAGGCCAGAGCCTAAGGACGTCTACTTGGACGTTAATCCCAATTATTTGCCTTTTAAAGAACGCTCCACACCTTAAAAAGATTCATATCTTTGTTTTTTATTTTACATGCGCGGTATGATTGGGTTCCTGAGCTTCTAAGTCCTTTCATGCGCAGCAGCACCCATCGTCCTGACTTCTGCAGCCTTATATAGGCTACATATCTCCAGCTTTAGGCTAATCCTCAGCTTTTAGGGACTTTCTCAGATATATCTCTATTCCCAACAGAAAAAGGATTTCAAACATCCACATGCATTGGACTGAAGCGGTGTTAAGGTCAGGGGATGTTCCCTCATGTGCTACCAGGGGTCAAAGGTCAAGACTGGGAGATAAAAAGGGGTGAAGTTCTCAGAGGTGACCCGACTGTTTCTCAGCCACATTTTACTTTACATTAAAAGGTTCAATTGTCCTCCAGGAACCTTTTATCAAGATAATATTTGAAGCTTGTTGGATTTTGCTGCTAAAATGTGTGTGGGTCTGTCTAATGTCATTAGCGTGGGCGTTTAAAAGGGTTCAGCTCCCAGCAGAACAGCATGGTGGCTCAGATCAAAGGGATCAGGTCTTATTTTGATCTAATGTCTGTTTAGAGGCTTTCCTTCTGTCATCAGATCTACAGTGAAGCCGTTCTAAGAGCCTCGACTCTTCATGATTTTACAACCAGTTTACCATCTACAACAATCACGCAAATAAAGGGTTCTGAAATTACAGCTAATTTAATAAGGAAAGCTGCTAAAATCTTGGTTATATTTAAGGTCTTTCTATTTCATAAAGTCTCTTTAAAGCACCAGCAGCTTGTGAGAAAAGTAAAAGTCTTTAAAGATCAGATTTGGAAGCATTTGCTGAGCAGACATTTAAAATAATAAATAAAATGCCTTTATTGTCCCACAACGGGGAATTTCACCACAGCTGTGACTTTAAACATTAAACTAGTTTAAATGAATCCGATCCTGGATGCAGAAACTCACTAATGTGTGCATTACTGCCGGTGCTCCACATATAAATAGCTCTGCACATATTCTGATGCTGCGTCAGCTTTTTCTCCTTTTCTGATTGCTTTTAGGTTGGAAATTGCATGTGAAAAGGAAACCTTTAGTGAGCCTTAAACGGCAACAGCAGATGGTGAAGAACAAATACTAATGGAAGAAAAAAAATAGTTTATATTTTTACAGGATCTGCAGTTTGCTTAACCTCCAATAAATACGGCAGCAAGAAATTTGGATCCTTTATTCTTTCCTTTGTTCTTCATCACGGAACAAAGGAAAGACCTGCAGAGAATTTCTAGTATATTTTAGTAGCTTTATAGAAATAATTGGATTTAATGTGTTTTAACCATTTTAGACTCGTTACTTAGTGAAATTTGATCAAATAATACATTTTTTTGCTTTATTTATATTTATTTTAATGCCTGGTTCACAGAGCAACGTTTTAAAACTGTCGGTTGGATCTTGCAGTGTGTGGTTTACAGACAGACGGCAAACAGCGTAATTAAACAGCTGATAAAGAAGAGTAACGGCACCAAGTTTAACAGAATGATTGTTACACATGAGAAAAGGCGTCGGGTAAAGGAGCGGAGAGAGGAGCCTTAACTGCTGAGATGTTTGCTTTTGACCTTTAGCAGCTGCGTCCTTCTCTGCATGCAGGGAACAAGTCTGCAGGAAACCGGGACAATTCAGCAGGATGGATGTCCCTGATTTAAGGTCGGAGGGATTCCTGCTTCCATCAGAGCAGATCAGAACTGCTTCGTTCATCACAGACACAGAAACTGGTTTCCCTGCTCTGACTGTGGATCTAGACACAATATCTGGGCAGAACTTTTCCATGATAACATTAAGGTGGGTGAGTTTAAGCTGGGAAAGTAGAAAGTTGACCAACCGATTGCTTAACCTTAAGGCCTGGTTATCGTCCTGCAGCAGTGTGTCTCAGTGAGCTTAATGCAGATACTTTTGATTTATGCTCAATATTGAAGCGTGTTCTGCGCTATGTTATTCCACACCACAACGCCAGAGGCCCAATCAGGAACTAGCTGTGGGTCTAGATACGGCCGAGGCGGCGAGGAAGGGGGGGGCGAGTTTGTGCAACAACGGAGGGACATGAGGGCCAAAAAGAGCGGGGATCCAGGTGGACAAAGGGTCAAAGCGTTCTCACCTCGCTCTGCTAGCTGCTCCATCTTCACCAGTCGTTTCCCACAATGGCGGTCAGACAAACAAAACCAGCCGGTAAGGAACCAAACAGGAAATATGCATAGAGTGGAGTGGATGGAGATCTGACCAATCAGGGGCCTCCTGTCTGCGGTCATCTACAATTTCAGAGAGGTGAAGCAGAGTGTCTGCAGAAAGGGGCGGGGCATATATGCGTTAACTGCGACACACGCAGACGACCTGCTTTCTGAGCATAAACCAGCCTTTAGCATTGAAAGCATTGGGCCAAAAATGGGAATAAATGTCTTGCTGTGTGAACCAGGAATTAACAACTTTCATTTTTTTTTTTCCAGTTTAAGCATTTTAGCGTTTTTTTTTTTTTTTTATATAAACGGAGCAACATACTGTAATCTACCAGTAATTAAAACTGTACAGAATAACGTTGCATTTGATGCCTAAAACTCAACAAGTCTTAAGTTTTAAAGTACTAAAGCCAGTTCCCTAAACACGACATTTAGGCAAAATAAAAAACATGCAAAAATGTGGCAGGAGGTCTAGCTGAGGAGTTAATAGCTAAACTATCTGCTGGTGGGATGCAACATAGAAAAAGAAAGAAAACGTAAAGGAAACAGCAAATCCAAGCAGAGAATTTGGTTTACAGTGTTAATATCAAAGAATGGGGGGAGGGGGGGGACACATGTGTACTTTAAGACATCAAGCTGAAAAGGACAAAACACATTCAGCCCAAAAAGAGTTTACAAGTAAAGAGCAAAAAGAAAATGTCCATTACTTTCAAAAAAAGGACAAGAAATGTAAGAAAATCAAAGAAGATAAAAATTGGAGGAGAAAAGGGAAATCTGGTTCCCTGATCATGCAAACCAGGTTGGCACTGGGGGGAAAAATACCTTCATCGTCCGTGCGGTCACTATCACTTAAATCATCAGTGTGTTTCTTTGTAAGGGGACCTATAGGACCAAGAAGGAGAAAACGGAGGAAAACAAGGTCATCAAGAACACACACAGCCTTTAAAAGATGCTCTCAAAAGAAAAGAAAAGTGAATTTAGACTTTATTCTGCTTCTTTTTAAGAAAAACTGTCACTCCGACTGCAGAGATGTCACCTCATTGTCAGTTTCACACTTTTAAGAGTTCGGTGCAGAAAAGTTTTCTTTCAGACAGTTACAGAGCAAAAAAAGAGGGAATAAAAAAGATGTAAAAAAACAGTTTTCTGGTAAAAAAAGAAGAATAAATTTGTGAAGAACTCTTTGGATCAAAAAGGTTTTAAAACTGTGCCTGTATTAGCAAATATATATATCATACATTTCTGAGAAATTATCGTCAAAACTAAAAGGAGAGCTGCAAAAAAAACAAAAAAACCCAACAGATTGTAAAAGAAGCAGCATCTTTAAGAGCGAAACAGAAGCGCATGAGCAGCTCCACCCGTCAGCCTCAACAATTAGTCCAAAATCATCCTTTAATGGATTACTCTTCACTTTCAGATTCATCTTTAAACTTTATCAGAAGCTACTTAAAAAGCTTTACTTTACTTCATAGTTTGAACAAAAATTCTAATAATTAATGAAGTTTGTTAGACTTTGGAAAAATTAACTGAAAGAAAAGAGAAAACCTAAAATAAAATATTTATAGTGATGCATTAAAGTTAATTATTGATTGTTAAGTTGTTTGGATTTGTTGGATCTGCTTCATAAATCTAGAATCCTTTTTAACCAAAGTAGCAGATCAATAATATAGATCTTCACATACGATAAATGACTCTTTAAAGTCGAGGCATTTGATTAATCTTTGTCTTATTTGTCCTTTAAAATCTGGACTAAATTTGGACGTCGAACCAATAAAGCTTTTTAAAAAGCTTTGCAGATGCGTAAATGAAGGTGCATCGCTTTCATTCTGGTAGGTGTAATATTTTATTCACTATGATATTTATAATTGTGCTCTTTGCACCGTCGGCCGCCTTAACAAAGGTTGATAACAGTTCATCAAAGGTTCAGATGTTCTGCTTAAATTCAGGACTGTTCTTCTCCTCTCAAACTCGGCAGCTTCTATAGATGCAGGTATTTATGGATCCTATTAACTATGTTATGTTGATCATTTTTATACAAAACCCACCAGCGCTATTTATCTTTAAAATAACGCTTTAAGAAAAATGAACAAGAAATATTTTCTGTTATTTTAGAACCACAACACAGGAAGAGGTTAGTGAGCTAAAGAGAAAGTGAAAGTCTGAGGGGATAAAAGGGAAAAGAAGAGCAGGGAAATTCTTAATAGTCTGTATGAAGAAGTGACTTTTGGGGCCGTTTTTAAAATAAAATATAAATTTGAACAGGAGAAAATAATAAAGTAATAAATATTTGGTTATATTCCTTAAAACATGGAATATATGCACATATATGGAATTGCACGGTAGTGGCTCCCAGTGGCGCCTGATCAATCAGCTGCTATTGATTCGTAACATGATGGTCGTCAGATTGATTCTCTTTCTCACCATAAGAGATTTATTTACAGCCAAAGTAGCTTCTGGTCGGAAAGTTTAGTTTCTCTTATTTCATATATTAATTTATCCTTTTTACTCACTATAAGTTTTCAGTCAGTCTGTTTCACCTGGAAGGCCACAGAATTCCCTGCAGGATGGTGTTTGTAGAGCAGACATAACTTCTTCCCATAACAAACTAGATTCTTTCTCCAGTTAATTCATAACATGTTACTGTTTAACCAAAGTGTCTGGAAATTTGACTCTGACTGTTTTCCATTGTTGTAACTAAGGAGGAACGAACGCTGCTCAGATCAGAACAGGGCTGATTACGGTGCACTAAGGGACGTATGATGAACTGTTCTCTCTTTGTAAAGATATAAAATAAAGCGCCGACTGAGTGAAATCCATCGATCTCCATTTATTTAACTGGAGCAAATGGTTGAATACTTTTTTCCCACTACAAGCTATAAACAGGTTCCTCTCCATGTCCACTAAACAGACCAAACATGTTATCCCTCATCTTTCACAGATAATCTGGTCCTTCATGGAGTCTTCTATTAAACATGCAGGTCATCAGTGGGATGATATATTTAGCATTTTAGTCGGTTAAATAACCTGCTGCTGTTATTTTTCACATATTCATTACTGTGAAAATGTTCACAGCTGATTATTGATTATCTGATCTTCAGATGCAACGTATTTATATCCTAAAAACTAACCGTACAGTAAAGTATTTCATTTCTGTATTTTTTTATTTATTCTATTATTTTGATAAACTTTTTAAGGTCCAGTTTTTCTGTAACGCTGCTGCAGCACCACAGTTTCCACATTGTGGTAAAATAATGAGATATTCTATTATATTTTCTATTTTTCTAGCTTGGACTAAATCAAAATTTTTCCTAACAGGTTTTAGCTGTTATAACCAAACCGACATATTCCAGATAAAATAAACTATTTATGGATCTCTATATATTTAAGAAAATATAAATATATTTTGGCATCACCATTTTCACAGTTTTATTCTGTATTTTCTATACTTCTAAATCAATCTCCTCCAAATTTTCTAATTTTGGGTTAAAGGTCAAAAAGGTTTGGGAAAATATGGCCGATAGGCAGCGACCCCCCCCCCACCACATGGTCAGACTGTTAATAACCTGCTGGGGAGAGTTTCGTCATCATTTTCATCCCAACATCTGGAGATAAATATTTCTAAATAACAAATAAGAAAAATAAAAACTAAATGTGTTAAAGAAGCAAATTAAAACCGTGAACTATCAGTAGTTCTTGGACTGAGTCTGATGCAGGTGGAGCGGTCAGTTGCTTCATTAACCAAACATTTTAGCTTTTTATTCCCACAGGAAAACAAGCCTTCAGAAACACACACAGCCTCACACCCCCACACAGACCGAGGACATGCTCACACCCCCACACAGACCGAGGACATGCTCACACCCCCACACAGACCGAGGACATGCTCACACCCCCACACAGACCGAGGACATGCTCACACCCCCACACAGACCGAGGACATGCTCACACCCCCACACAGACCGAGGACATGCTCACACCCCCACACAGACCGAGGACATGCTCACACCCCCACACAGACCGAGGACATGCTCACACCCCCACACAGACCGAGGACATGCTCACACCCCCACACAGACCGAGGACATGCTCACACCCCCACACAGACCGAGGACATGCTCACACCCCCACACAGACCGAGGACATGCTCACACCCCCACACAGACCGAGGACATGCTCACATTTAACATTTATTACAACACAAACATGCAGCTTCAAAGGAAAAGCTTCAGATATTAAGATGTATGACATGCAGAAATCAGTTTGACAGTTTGTGTTTTATTTATGCATCATGTCGTCTCTCAGAACATGTGACGCCACAAGGCCTCAAGCTGCCATCATCTGGATATTTCCAAGCTCCTCCCACCAAATACAATAACGCACAGCGCCTCATAGCAGCAATGGGCTTAAAATCCTCCGCATCAGTTTGACTTTAAAACCATTTAGTTTATAAAACTCATAAAATGAGGAAACATAAATAGAAGGTAAAACACAGTGGGAATCAAAAAGGTGAACATCTGTGCTAGAAGCTCCTTTTCTAGAACTTCTCAGCTCCTTTCTAACGACTTCAGGATGTTTCCTGCAGAAAAGCACATTCATCTCTAAGCTTTACTCTGTGAATCTGCTTTGGTGAATGAAAGCATCCTGGAAGATCCCGACTCTAAAGTTGCTTATTTAAAAATTGTGAAAGATAACAGGAGAACTGAGGGACTGCAGCCTGATTGGTTGCTTCTATAGAGCTGAACTTCATAGATGCAGGAGTCCTTTGGGGGCCTGTCATGGCCTTTCAGACGGGATATACACTTACATAGAAAATAGAATCAGATATTGTGTCTCTTATTGTCCTGTTATTGATGTAAACACCATTAGTGATGATCTATGTTTTCTCTCTCTATATTTAAACTCTTTACAACATTCTGGCTCAACAAAAGCTATTCTTCCATTCTGTCTGTCGATTCGTCTCCATCAGGCTTGTCAGGCGTCTAATGAGGTTTAGTTTAACTGCCACAGCTTGGAGTAAAGACAGAAATATCATACAGTCTGTTTGACCAAAAGACCAAGCAGGGGTTGTTCAAGTACCCTGGAATATTATCCATGCATTTCTCTCTACCTCCTAACCGCCTCAGTGAGTCATTATCTCCATCTAAGCACCACTATTCAACCAGGAAGACTTTCTTAAGTTTGCTACTAACTTTCAAAGGAAGTAGAAAAAAAAAACAGTGATTGCATTTCTAATGAGTAAAATTAGTAAATGTTTGCATTTTCATATCCTTAATTTTCCCAGTGGGTCATTACAATATCCTCTATGTACTGATGAAGGTCTGCACATACAAATCACTGCATCTTCTTTAAAAATCTGTTTGGCACATGAATAAAGTTTGAAACTGTTTAAGGAAACAAAAAGGCCAGAAATGTTCCTGCTGAATTCATGTGAAAAAGGCCAAAAAGACAAGTGGTGAATATGAGGGAGGCTGGAAGGCCGGCTGGAGGAGCAAAGACTCGCCGCTGTGGTTGGATCCAAAGGGTGAGTTGCTGTTAGGAGCTGATGGCTGGTTTGATTGTTCATTTCATTCACCTGTCAAGCTCTGCCCTGTTCCTCATCACCTATCAGATCCACCTATTCCGGTTTCCTATTTAAGCTGCCTGTTTCCCAGCCATCGGTTCCAGATTATTCTCACTATAAGCCCTTGGTGTCGGGAGTTCTCCAATGTTACTATAGACGTCTGATCCTGATCTGTATCTGGACCTTCTAGCCGGCCTGCCGCTGTCTGATTAGTTTGTCCGCCTGTCTTCAGATTCCTGTTGGATTCTTCTGTGGACTGAACCTGGATCCGCCTCTTGACTTCGCCCTGCTGATTATCCTGCCTTCCTTCATCTGCTGCCCATTCTGCAGCCTCCCGGCTTCAGCGTCTGGAACTTTCTGGCAGCGTCTGACTTTACAGAAACAGTTCTACCCATTCAGTGACTCTGCAGGAATGGCTCCCTCTGGATGAACATGAGCCACAGCAGACATTTGCTCTCATCGTGTGTTAAATTAGGAACAATCCCTCACAACGCGAGCTGCTGCTATCGGAGGATTCCACTATTTCACCGACACCAGTCCGCCAGATTTCCTCCAAATCGGTTATTTTCCTCTTCTGTGCCATCGTGGTTTACTGAAATAAAATGAAAATCGAGCAGAAACGGGATCCACGGAGCAGAACAAACTGGAAGCCGCCGTGCGTAAAGTCAACTGAGCTCAAAGCAGATATACTAAGAGTTTTTACGCACACAGCAAGCATATGTTACGCACATAAAATGGCCGCTCAATTAGCTCCACCGCTCGTTGGAAAGGTCTGAGACTCTTTAGGCTTTCCAATGCTGCCTGCCATTAGGGGGCGGGGCTAAAAATTAATAGCTGTTGCATCACTGCGGCAGAGTCAGACATGTCAGGTGGAATTTTAAATCTAATTTTATTTGTTTACACGGCTTTAAAACAAAAAGTATTTGTGAAAAAAAATTTGAAACATGTTTTAGAAATTTTAAAGCCCATTTTGATGATGAAACACCATGTAACTGTTTTTTTGCACTTTCTATAAATAGATCAACATGAGCAGGTGTCAGATGGCTGAAGAGATTAAATAAGAACATTGTATATAAAAAAATAAGCTTTTCAAAGATGAAACCCGCCACAAAAACCCAATAAATGATGTCAAACAAAGCACACAAACAGAGGAAATATGAAAACAAGTGAGGAGTGAGAAACATGACAGATCCAGCCTCTGTTAGAACGCTACATGTGCTGCAATTACTGCGCCATCTTTTCTGACTCCTGGGGGGTTAGTTGGGATCAGAGCCATAGAGACACTTCCATGACAGCTCCTACCTCAGAAATGAAGAAAACTAAGACAGACTGACACGTCCTCCAACGCTCAAGTGTCACTTCTAAATCTTTAAGTGACAAGCAGGTCCTGCCACTGGCCTTTCGCCCGCTACCTGCCATGGCGGGATGTCAGCGGGACTCGTCCACTGATGCCGGTCAGGTCTCAGCTGCCATCGGCTCCAAACGGAACAAGGAAGCAGCAGCTTCCTCTGTTAATGTGTTTAAAACTTATTTATTTATCCTCCCAAAGCCCATCAGATGCTCTCTTCCTCACTCCTCCTCTGCTTCTGCTATCACTCCATCTTAGTAACAAATTACAGCAAGTTAAAACAAAAATAAACAGAGATGCTTTAATAATTTAGCAGGAACCGTCATAAGAGGAGGAGTAAGTCTGTGTGCAGAAAGATTACAGCTTTATGAGGGAGAGAAGGAGCACAAACATCAGACTCTATTATAATAAAGAACATATAGGAAACACTTCAAGTTCAAATATTTCAGAGCATAAAGAAACTATTGGACATTAAATTGAATTATGATGTAATTGAATTTTAAATGAAGTGAAAATGATGTGAAATTAAAAACATTTTTTTTATTTTTCTTTGCAGGTTAGATGTTAAAGGTTGTAATGCTAAAGTCCAAGTTAAGGTTTATATTTTCTCACCACCACCTGAGATTATTCATGTTAATATTGACAAATCTATAGACTCTGGGTACCGCTCCATGTTAGGATTATTTCCCTGTCTAATATTATACAATCATTTAGCAATCAGACGATAGAAGAGCAAAGTTCTTCCAGTTTATCATTAAAAGGAACCAGCTCAGAGTTCAGTTCACTCAGATAAAATATTCATAGTTCAATTTTACAAAAATGACCTAATTTCCCAACGAGTTCAAGTTCATCGGTAAATGAAGCCACAATCCTCCACCATAGCGGCTCATATTCCCCCTTTAAATGTCTGATCATAAAATATAGAAAGAAATGGAAAATTCTGGATGCAGTCCAGGTTTCCAGGATGTGCAGCGAAGCCTTTATTTCACCAAATGACTCAGAAGTTCAGAAACATTCAGGAACATTCAGTAACTTTCAGGAACATTCAGCTTCTGCTGAAAAGATCTGGATCCAAATGATTTCCTCCTTCAGTAGCAGATATTTCCACAGATATCTCGGATGCTTTAACTTAATGTGTGGCTTTAAAGGTGAAGTGGGCGTGGCTGATGGAAACAGTTTGCACTAAAACGTGAGTTTATTCCTCTGTTAGTCGATCAAACTCTGCCGAGCGCTCTGCTAAGCTGGAACCAGAAATCCCAGCAGGATGGAGCAGACTGGAACCAGCAGCAGACACGCTGCTCTGTCACTATCCGTCCCGGAAACGCCGTCTCCGGCTCATTTCAGCAGGCACCACCACGTATTCACCCAGGTCGCCATAAATAATGTAATCATAGCACTAAAAGTACTTATTTCAATCCTTAAATCTCTAAAGAATGCTAATACACATCTTGTAAAAGTTTTTATGACTTTTCTGCTACAATTTGACGCTTTTTGCGGCTTCTCTGACGTCATCATGCTCAGAGCAGCCCGACTAAATCTGTATTTGTTTTGTTACTTTCTTTAGATCACGCATCATATACCATAAAGTTAACATGAGAGGAAAATTTAAAAAGACTAGATTTAGGTTTAAATCCAAAGCTGAAGAAGTTGACTCCTGGTAGCAGCGTAGGATCCTATTTCCTACGTTAGGAATACAAATAGGCGGATCCTATCTAATGTCAGCCTCAGCAGATGGCCGCTCACACTGAGCCTGGTTCTGCTGGAGGTTTCTTCCTGTTCAAAGGGAGTTTTTCCTCTCCACTGTCGCTACAAGCATGCTTAGTGTGAGGGATTGCTGAAGAGTCAATGAGTCGATGCAATCAGCTGGTTTTCCTTAGATAGAAAACTTTGAATCAATCTGACTGGATGATCTGGTGAACTGGAAAGTGACCTGAGATGACATGATGTGAATTGGAGCTATAGAAATAAACTGAATAGAATTGAAACTAAAGTATGAAGATAGAAAATATAGAGTCATGTGCAAAAGCTCTTAATTTTCCGAAAAGTTATTTCTTTGTTTATTTGGAGACAGCGTAAAGGTTAAAAGGTTGTCAGTGATTATTTATGTAGAAACTTCTCCTGTAGCTGTGTAACAAATAAAATGAAATATAGAACTTTTTCACACAAACCAGGGAGATATGAGTCAATATAGAAGACTTCAATGACCTCAGCTGATTGGTTTCAGGAATCTGATTAATGGCAGCTTAGTACTTTAGCAAGTTTACCGCCACAAAAACATTCAGGTTCTTTTATAAGAGAACAAAATGAAAGAAGCTACATAACAATCTTTACCAGAGTGTTTTCACACCTGAGGTGTTAAATTCTTTTAAGATCAACTGTTTCTCTCCTCGCTCCATTTCTCATTTTGTAGATTTGACACCTCAATAGCATTAGATTAAAACAATATAAACTCTAGAGGGGCCTGGGTGTGAATGGGATCTGACCTTTAACCCCAACAACTAACAGGTTCTCTCTCCAAGAGTTAGCCTTCCTGTAGCGAGGTTTGCATTGCATTCTGGGATGTATTTCTATATTTATATGAAGGCATATACCTGTCAAACCTTCACACATATATATATATATATATATATATATATATATATATATATATATATATATATATATATATATATATATATATATATATATATATATATGAATAGCAATATATATATTCATATAATATATAAATATTGTGAAGACGTGCTGTAAAGTAAAGAGTGTTAAACAATCTGCTGGGTTTCCACTGATGGAACTTTGAGCCAATTTAATTGAATTCTATCTGTACACTGCAAAAAAAATTTAAATCTGAATACTTTTTTTAAAGTGTATTTTGTCTTGAATTAAGACGGTAAGTGAGAAACTTGCCAATGAAACACGACCATTTACATTTAAAACAAGAAGGTAACAGTTGCTTTGTCTTATTTCAATTGCATATTATTTAATTATCTTATTTTAAATAGAAAATACTCATTTCATTGGCAAATCATTGCATTTACCTGCTCAAATTAAAGGGAAATATGTTTAATTTAGGACATTTTTACGTATTTCGGAATTGTTTTGCAGTGTAAAGTTCCTTTATATGATGTGTGTGTGTTTTGGTGGATTGTTAAAATGATTAACTAATGAAAAAGTCGTGAATATTTAGTTGGTTTTATTTCATCTGGAACAGTTTTTGGGATCCTTGTTAAAACAGCAGCTTGTTTCGTGTGCAGATCCTAAATTAAATGTAGCTACATTCATTGATGTGTTGTTGTTTTTTTGTAATCCTGAGCATTTTTATAAACACTTAAACTCTGATGATGATTTAAATGAACTTAATAAAAGAAAAAAATGAAGAAAGTTTGATGTGATATTCTTGAACTGAAAACATTTTTTCTGTTCTGACCAAAATGTTTTTACAAAATGAAATAACGCAGTGAAGCTTAACCAGCAGCGTTACATAACGCTGTATCCTGCTCTGCCTGCAGGATCTCAGCCAGCATGGATAAACACTTCCAGGACCCATTTAAAGCACTTTGCAGAACATTTTAGAACGATTGTTGGCATTCATGTAAATATACTGGTGTGATACATTTGATTGGTTTTCCTGGTTATGTCTATTTTGAAGCTATAGCGCCCCCTGGAGAAAACTCCACCACTGATGTTGACGCCTGTCTTTGGTGCTGTGGAAGCACAGAGACGTTCTTAATGTCAGTGAACCCCTCCTGGTGAAAAGGATCTGCACTAGACTTCTGATGAGCTTACATGTTCGCCTCCAGAAAACAGACTATCCAAAAATTAGACCGTTACGCCCTGAGCAGATCTCAGCTCATTTTGGCTAAATGTTTTTATCAGCATATATTTCAAGAGGCAGGATATTGCTTTATGGAAACTACTGCTGGCAAACACACACAATGTCACTATATCTCTTCTTTAATGTGTTTTGTGAGAAATGATGCTTAATGCTTAAGCCATCCATCAAATCAGCGGTGCAGCTGAGAACATAATCAAGCTGTCATTTGTGAAGATGACATTGAAACATGATGTATGAAGTGTCAGACCAACGACTTAAATATGTCATTTAAAGGGGAAAATCTGTTCTAACTCACAAGATATTAAGATTATCCAATCCTAAAAGGTAAGGGGGGGGGGGGCAGATCATCATCAGCCATGTTGCCTCTAGCATATAAAGTAAGATCAGTCAGAGGAAGCCGACAGGACTGAGTTCCCCTGAATCAGTCGGCCTCCATCTGCAGGACTGACTGACTGTAGGTGGGATATATGGATTAAAACGGGGTTTTATTGTGAGATAATGCAATGATCATCGCATGATGATGAATGAATGATGAATGAATGATGAATGACATGAATAGATTATCATCCAATACATGAATGCATCAATGCATGCATGACATGCATCAATATAATGCCATCATAATCATGAATAATATAATGCATGATCATCATATGCATCATGATGCATCCATAAAGCCATCATGATCATGACATCATCCATCATGAATCACATCATCATAATCATCGATCATCATGCATCATCATAATCATTCATGATCCATGACATATGCATCGATGCATCATCTGCATCCATCCATCCATACATCAATCACATGAATTCATGCATCATGATGAATCCATAATGATCCATCATGATCACATGCCATCATCAATCATTGAATCTGACATCGTCATCCAAACATGACATCATCTACATCCATGATGCAGTGCATCCATCATGCATCCATCCAGATGCATCATCATATCCATGACTACTCATCGATCTATATACTCACATCATCATCCAATCATCATCATGCATAAACATATCCATCCATCATGATCAATATCCATCCAATGAATCATCATCATGATCCATCATCCATCCATGATTACAATATCATCATCAATCCATCAAATATCATCATCCATCCATCATCATCATCCATCATGATATCACCCATCATCCATCCATAAACCATCCATCCATCCATCATCCATCCATCATCCATCCATCATCATCCATGCATCCATACATCCATCCATCCATCTCATCCATCATCATCATCACCCATCATCCATCCAATCATCCATCCATCATCATCACATGTATCCATCAATGCATTTCATCCATCCAACTATCTGATCCATACATCTCCATCATCCATCAACCATCATCATCACATCATCCATCATCATTATCCATCATCCATCATATTCATCATCATCCATCCATCATCCATCCATCATCCATCCATCCATCATCCATCATCCATCCATCATCCATCCATCATCCATCATCCATCCATCCATCCATCATCCATCCATCATCCATCCATCCATCATCCATCCATCATCCATCCATCCATCATCCATCCATCCATCCATCATCCATCCATCCATCCATCCATCATCCATCATCCATCCATCACCCATCATCCATCCATCATCCATCCATCATCCATCCATTATCCATCATCCATCCATCCATCCAACCATCATCCATCCATCATCCATCCATGCATCCATCATCCATCCATCATCCATCCATCCATCCATCCATGCATCCATCATCCATCCATCCATCCATCCATCCATCCATCCATCATCCATCCATCATCCATCCATCCATCATCCATCCATCCATCCATCATCCATCATCCATCATCCATCCATCATCCATCCATCCATCATCCATCCATCATCCATCCATCCATCCATCCATCATCCATCCATCATCCATCCATCATTCATCCATCCATCATCCATCCATCCATCATCCATCCATCCATCATCCATCCATCATCCATCCATCCATCCATCCATCCATCATCCATCCATCATCCATCCATCCATCCATCCATCATCCATCCATCCATCCATCCATCCATCATCCATCCATCCATCCATCCATCCATCCATCATCCATCATCCATCCATCATCCATCCATCATCCATCCATCCATCCATCATCCATCATCCATCCATCCATCCATCCATCCATCATCCATCATCCATCCATCATCCATCCATCATCCATCCATCATCCATCCATCATCCATCCATCCATCCATCCATCATCCATCATCCATCCATCATCCATCCATCATCCATCCATCATCCATCCATCATCCATCCATCCATCATCCATCCATCCATCATCCATCCATCATCCATCCATCATCCATCCATCCATCCATCATCCATCCATCCATCATCCATCCATCCATCCATCCATCCATCATCCATCATCCATCCATCATCCATCCATCATCCATCCATCATCCATCCATCATCCATCCATCCATCCATCCATCATCCATCATCCATCCATCATCCATCCATCATCCATCCATCATCCATCCATCATCCATCCATCCATCATCCATCCATCCATCATCCATCCATCATCCATCCATCATCCATCCATCATCCATCCATCCATCATCCATCCATCCATCATCCATCCATCCATTTATTCGTTTTGAATCTAGTTTTCAGACTTTTGATGTGGATCTTTAAAGCGGGTCTGTTGTTTATTAGATAGGTAATCACTTTTTTCATATTGTTGATTTAGAGAGGTGTTTCATCTTTTTTGTAACCAAGGTTATCTTTATTTTACATAAAATGTTCAGTGATCAGACAAAAACAGAAAACACAAGATTAGAATATTTATTTAAGGAGGAATGACTTTTTCACAAAAAAGCAGTAAAGTTAGTAAGGGATCAGTTATAAATTAACGGAAAGAGACACCACTTATGTATTGCTGGCAGTGAGCATGAGGAGATATGCAGAAAGTCACAGGAAATTAAAAGTACTCTTGTTGCAGCATCAAAAACAGTTTCAGTCTGAAGGTTTTCTTTATTATTGATTCAGACATTTAATCTAGGTGGTTTCAGACTCTAACAGTCCCTCTTCCTGAGACGTCCATTGCTGTTTCTGTTCTGCCTATTAATGTTTCCAAGCTGCTTGACCAGTCAGATGATTCATCTGTAAATATATTTTATTTTTAGGAAGTAACTTTTATGTGATTCGTCTCATGGTGCTTGTTGCATAATAATAATAATAATAATAAATTAACTTTATTGATCTCATACTGGAGAAATTCCCTCTCTGCATTGAACCCCTCCCCTTGGGGAGCAGTGAGCTGCCATTGTGCGGCGCCCGGGGAGCAGCGTGGGGTTAAGGGTCTTGCTCAGGAGCCCAGAGGGGAGGCTGTGGGGATTGAACTTGCAACCTTCTCAAAGCACAGGTCTCTGCTCTAACCACTGGGCCACTGCTCCGCATTTCCTGCACATTCATTTTGGGTTTTCCATCTTCAGGTTCTGCTCAGAATCTCTCTGACTTTAATGTCCCTCTTATTGCACCATGTCGATGTTTTGTTGTTTTTATATTTGTATATTTATATTTACTGATCCGACTCTCCCTCCATGATAATTTGGTTCTTGTGTTCTCCCCCCCACCACATCAGGCGTGTGGCAATTGGGCAAATAAATGTTTAAGCACCTATTTTATTATTTATCTAGTTTTTTGACCAAATTCTTTGTTAAAGGGAGGTTATTTTCCTTATCCGAGGAGTCAGACAGTCCCTGTAAAAGGAAGCAGGATCTCACCTGAGAACATAAAGGATATTATTATTAGAAGTTTCTCTTCTATTCTAGCTTCAGACGTTCCAGCTGTAGATCAAACAGAACAGCTTTTCTACTGTAATGACTTCCTCAGTATTCAAGGCCACTTCCACAGCTACTCGACTTAAAGTAATTGGCCACTATGACCCAGAATGTGCTCTTCTCATTTATTCAAATGAAGACTAAACAAACAGCCTGAAATGAATTACCAAAAGGATTCTGTTCCAGTTTGGACTGACAGGTTAACGGCATGACCTTCAGGAACTCCTGACTGAGCAGGTTCTTAGGAAGATACCCATCAAACCATTTTTCTCTCAACCAGTGGCGGCTGGCCAATAGAGGGCGCTGGGGTGCCGCCCCACCCACCCAATAACCCTGATTGAGACAAAAAAGATCTCAATCAGGGTCAATTTAATTTTTCTATTTCTTTTTTATAACTTACTTTTAAATAAATTTTTAATATTTGGAAATATATTAATAAATTTTTTTAAAGGTGTGAGATAAATATTTAATCTTTAATGACGAGTAAAGCGTCCTTCCGTTTTTCGTCAGATTGGTGATGTATTTCCACCCTAGGGTGTAAAAGTGTTTACCTAAAGACTCTGGTTAAACGTTGTCCGTGTGCAGCAGCTGCTCTGCACAGCTATAGCCTGATAATCCAGACTAAATGTGAGATTAAATGTGTAATCTAGTCTGGCCCCGATGAATGAGACATCGGAAGATTGTTGATGAGATCAACCCATTGTTTTTCAAACCATGTCTGTGCCTATTGGCCAACGCTCTGACCAATGAGAGCCGCTGACTGTGACGTAGGAAGCGCCACAGGAAGCTGGTGGGGGGGGTGGAAACAAACAGCCTGTCGGTAAAACGGCGAATACGTCCTTCTGAAAAATGAATGAGCGTAGAGCCTCTTCCTGCTCACGTTTCAACGAAAACCCCAAGTCTGATCCTTCCAAACTGATTCCAAAGCTGAGTCAAAACTCGCCATCAGAGCCAGCGGTCCTTCACACGGCTATGGCGAGAGAGGGCCGCTGCAGACGGGCTGCCGTTAGCCTCGGAGCTCCGCCGGTTGCTGCTGTCCTCTCAACTACGGAAATAGTTTTTCTTTTAAATTAGGCATTAAATTGGTAAATGGACCATATAGTGACGCTTAAAGTATAATATTCTCGCCTCAAATGATCTTAAAACTTACTTTTATTGAACAACAGCAACAGAAAATAGAACTTATAACTTTCAATGCAGCTCTCCATTGAAAGCTGCTGCAGTGAACGCTACTGTTGTGCTTCTCCAGCGTCGCGCAGCTTTGTCGTCACGCCCTCAAACCCCGCCCACTTTGCATACAAAAATTCAAAACACATCTCTGCGCTGTGATTGGCCCGCCAGATTTAGGGCCTGGGGCATTGATCGAGGCTAGACCACTGCAGGCAACAATGATTTTGGCGGCTGGGGCCAGTTTACTAAGCTAGCACAGCTAATCATCTTTAAACAGAGAAATAGCCAAGAGAAGCTGGAGGTGAAACCGTTTGGACCTGATCAGCCGTCCATTAAAATGAAGTAGCAGTCCAAAGACTGATGGAGAATATAATCTACTTTTTCTACATGTTGGTTCATTTGCATAGTTGCTCTTAAATAAACACATTCTCAGAAAATACATTTATATATTAAACATATAAATCATCCATCCACCCTGCATTGTCTCTGCTGTTGTGAAATGACGGCATATAAATAAACTATCAACAACCGTCCATCTTTAGGATCCTTCCTATAAGCATCAGGACACAGTCGCCCACAGAGGTGGAAAAACATTGGCTGCTTTGGGTTTTTTCCTATTGAACCTGCAATAAATCATATATAACCTAGAATCTGGACAAACTATTTGCATGAATGTGTCGTTTTAACTGGAGGAGCTGCGTCTGAGATGGTTGGTAGGTTGAATCATCGCCTCATTGGTTCAGTAGTCATTGTCCAGTCTCACCAAATTTATCTGAGGATGTGTCAGAGCAGCATGTCTCTCAGCTAAAAAAGAGAAAAACAAGAATGTTTTCATCTTTTTTCCTCTTTGTTCCCTTTGGTAAACTGACTCATTTTGACCACTTTTGTCAGCTAATGGGCCAGTGGCCAGTCCATTTATCAGGGAGTCAAGCTGTTTTTGAACCGAGCCTCCTCTCCTCACACAGAGACTTGTCAGCTCTGCTCTGTGTTCACACACTGCACTGTGAAATATGGCATGACAGCAACTGCAGAGGTTTTAAGCCCCACTTTGTGACCCTACTTACACAAGTAAGAAATATGGATTTTGACTTCAGGCTTTTGAGGCAAGACTCAGCAGAAAAGATGTTTGTGTAACACTGCATAAGAAATGGCTCCGGAGAAGACGTGAAATTTCTGGGTCATTTGAAGGTCTGACCTGTTCATGCTTAACTGCTTTTATGTTTTCTTTCCTATATATTATGTTATTATCTTCTACCATGTAAAAATGGAACACAGAGGCTGTTATATAATCATATCAGGATATAGAAATGCTAATGCAAATACAGAAAATGTAAGCAATATAAATTAACCAAAATAAAAAAGGAAGTTTATTTTTAAAATTGAATTAGGATAGGCTAAAAGAACCATAGTCACACAGTGATGGAGACTCAAACCATCTTTTTTATCAGCATAATAAAGAAGCTTTGCCTAAATGGCAGAAGAGAAGAAGCTCCTGTAACTATGAGGACCTGAAGCTCCGGGCTGCAGCAGGACTGGCCACCTTATCATCATACAACCCATCCTGCTAAAAGTACACATCTGGATTCAGACTTGAACCTCCAAAAGCATTTAAAGACAATTACAAGGTGGGCTTTCTATCACCTGAAGAGCATTTCCAGGATTAAAGGACTAATGTCTCAGCATGATCTGGAAAAACTAATCCATGCGTTTATTTTTAGTCGAATTGATTACTGCAACGGTGTTTTCACAGGTCTGCCTAAAAAGTGGATCAGACAGCTGCAGCTGATCCAGAACGCTGCTGCCCGTGTCCTCACTAAGACTAAGAAAGTAGAGCACATCACCCCAGTTCTAAAGTCCTTCCACTGGCTCCCTGTATCTCAGAGAATAGACTTTATAATCCTTCTGTTAGTCTATAAATCTCTGAATGGCTTAGCAGCTAAATCCATCACAGACTTGCTATCAGTGTATCAACCCTCCAGACCACTCAGGTCTTCTGGCTCCAGCCTGCTCTGCAGACCTAGAACCAGAACTAAACATGGAGAAGCAGCATTTAGTTCCTATGCTCCACTTATCTGGAACAAACTTCCAGAAAACTGGAAAAGTGCGGAAAGCCTGAGTTCCTTTAAATCAAGACTAAAAACACATTTGTTTAGGATTGCCTTCCATTGTTCTAGTTAAACAGTTCAACTAAAACATGTTTTCTTTAGTCCAACTGTTTTTAATATTATTCTTTTTTGTTTCTGCATTTTTTATTTTATTTTATTTATTTTTCTTTTTTTCCTACTTGCCTTGATTCTGTTTTTTCTTCCTGTATTTTAATCATGTAAAGCACTTTGCATTGTCTTTGTGCTGAATTGTGCTTTACAAATAAATTTGTCTTGCCTTACCATGCCATGCCTTGTCTTGCCATGCCATGCCTTGCCTTGCCATGCCTTGCCTTGACATGCCATGCCATGCCTTGCCTTGACATGCCTTGTCTTGCCATGCCTTGCCATGCCATGCCTTGCCATGCCTTGCCTTGCCTTGCCTTGCCATGCCTTGCCTTCCCATGCCTTGCCTTCCCATGCCATGCCTTGCCTTGCCATGCCTTGCCTTCCCATGCCTTGCCATGCCATGCCTTGCCATGCCATGCCTTGCCATGCCATGCCTTGCCTTCCCATGCCTTGCCATGCCATGCCTTGCCTTGACATGCCATGCCTTGCCTTGACATGCCTTGCCTTGCCTTGCCATGCCTTGCCTTGCCATGCCATGCCTTGCCATGCCATGCCTTGCCTTGACATGCCTTGCCTTGACATGCCTTGCCATGCCTTGCCTTGCCATGCCTTGCCTTGCCATGCCATGCCTTGCCATGCCATGCCATGCCTTGCCTTGCCATGCCTTGCCTTCCCATGCCTTGCCTTCCCATGCCTTGCCATGCCATGCCTTGCCATGCCTTGACATGCCTTGCCTTGACATGCCTTGCCATGCCTTGCCTTGCCTTGCCATGCCATGCCTTGCCTTCCCATGCCTTGCCTTGCCATGCCATGCCTTGCCTTGACATGCCTTGCCTTGACATGCCTCTCCATGCCTTGCCTTGCCATGCCATGCCTTGCCTTGCCATGCCATGCCTTGCCATGCCATGCCATGCCATGCCATGCCTTGCCTTGCCATGCCTTGCCTTCCCATGCCTTGCCTTCCCATGCCTTGCCATGCCATGCCTTGCCATGCCTTGCCATGCCATGCCATGCCATGCCTTGCCTTGCCATGCCATGCCTTGCCTTGCCATGCCTTGCCTTGCCATGCCTTGCCTTCCCATGCCTTGCCTTCCCATGCCTTGCCATGCCATGCCTTGCCATGCCTTGCCATGCCATGCCATGCCATGCCATGCCATGCCTTGCCTTGCCATGCCATGCCTTGCCTTGCCATGCCTTGCCTTCCAATGCCTTGCCTTCCAATGCCTTGCCTTCCCTTGCCTTGCCTTGCCATGTGAGGTAACTACTAATACTAGCTTTTGGGGGTTTTCTAAACTGCTCTCCACATGAACTCTGAAAGCTCTTTATGTTTCTTTAGGTTTGAAGCAATTCAACACTGTAGTTTATGCTCTTTCTCTGCAACGCTGTCCTGCTCTTTATGCGACTGCAGAGTTTCTCTGACTCAGGTCAGGTTTCCGTTCACTCGTACATGAAAAGAAAAGCTGCCCGTGATTGGCTACATTTCAGGAAACACTGACGCTGTCCTGTTTTCTTATGGTTGAGGCTAGTAACCTTAGCGAAGCTAACAAAGGCATTTTTCTTTCTCAGGTTGGTTGCTCCCTTAAAGTGAAAAAGGTGACACTAGAGTAGGGGAACCATATTTTGATTTCCAAAATGGAGGAGACTTTTCCCAGCCTGGAGACGAATCTAAACAGGCTTCTCAGCGGTTAATAAAGATGCTTCATTACACCTAAATGGTTCTAAAATAACTTCTGTACTTAGACTGTAACAACCAGTAAAGTTGTCTTCCTCTGCCTAAAATTTGTTGGGAATAACCGAATGTTCAAGTGTGAGAAAGTTTCCCAATGCAGGGGGTGGGTTGGTTCCTCTGGGGGGAGTGTGTGTGATCTTGTAAGGTATAAATGTAAGAACTGAAATGCCGCAGTAACAGAGCTCTATCTCTCTGTTTGAGGACGTTAAATAAATTTAAACCTTATTTCTTGCATGAAATGCTTCCACCTCAGCTTCCTAACTCCACAGTATTTCAAACACTTTATCAGAATTCTGACTTCATAACGTGTTTGCAGCGAATATAAAGGTCATTAAAGTGAATGTGCAACAAGCTGCAAAGAAACGGCAACTAAAGTAGAACTGAACATTAGCAGGACATTGTTTCAATGATCATGGATAGTTTTCCAAAGGACGGACTGAGAATTAGAAAAATGACAAAGGTTGAATTCAGCAGTAGTTTGTTTGATGTTGGTGCGACAAAGCTGTCTAATGATGCAAGAAACCCTCAGACCCGTCACTGGGTGACTGACGATTGGGCAAAACCTCTAACAGACGAGCTTATTGGAGCAAACTTATTTTCCAGACACAAACAACAACAAAACAAGTTGATATTTAAGCATTTCTTCACAAAGAAAGGAATATTGATTGGTCCCTTTTTTCTCAATGAGTTTTTTAAAGTTACTGCTTGAAAAATCCCAACAGTTCAACATAAACTCAAATATTGGTGATTTTCTGTTGAATTCTTACAAGTGGGTGCAGAAAATCTGCAGGATTATGACACCATCAAAGCGAATCAGAAGTGCTCTGTAATCCCGGCGGAGTTATAAAAGTCCGGCTGAATAGAGAGCACTCAGTCAGGCTTTTAGTTGATGACCTTTTCATCTCTGCTGTAATGCTGAGCCATAAAAGGAAGAATCAAAGACACACTCAAGCTCAACTTTCTGCTTCTTTTGGTTTTTAGCTAAAGAAAAACTTTGAAAACATTTTTCTGTTAGATGGCAGTTAGCTGTTAGAGTTTATTTACAGTAACAGACAATAAACCACAGCACTACACTGGTTTTAGTGGGGAAATCGACCTTAGATGTAACTCAGTGTGGTGAGTAAACATGACAGTGAGGATTCAGGTTTAGGTGTAAACAGCATCTAAATGATTCCCGCTGAGCGCGTGTGACGTAGAAGAGATTTTAAAAAGGAAGCCCGAGGCTTCATAGTGACAAATCCAATTAGTGTAAAAAACATGAACATGCTGCTGCATTTTAATGAAGCTGTCTGTCTTTTCTCTAAACTTTCAGCTAACAAACAGACATTTTTAATATTTTCATGGCTCAGACACTATAATCTAAAGTCAGGATGATTGAAACTGTTAAAACTGAAAGATAATTCTCCTAAATGGTTTCAATGGGTTAAAATCCTCTTAATGAGACACCAGAGATGGAACCAGACTGAACTTTCTCTGCTCATATAGAGGACAGAGAAGATAATGTCACATTTTAACGGCTTTAACACTTTTAAACAAGTCTGTTTAAAAGAAAACATAAATGAATCTTTATTTACTGTTTCTCTGTCTTTAATATTTCCCCCTAAAAGCAGAGAGCTGGGCTGCAGACTATTCATCAGCTCTCTGACAGTAATGTCTGAACTCCAGCGGGCAAACCGTCCGCCTCTAACCCAGGAACAAAGGTGAAGCATCCTGAGAATATTTTACAGATTCTGTTCTAGTCTTAGCTCAAAGTTAAGCATCTCTTCTTAAGATCAAATACACTGAGTGCAGAATTATTAGGCAAATTAGTTGTTCGACCACATCCTCCTTTTCATACATGTTGTCTCTAAGCTGTATCGGCTTGAAAGCCAACGACCAATTCAGTAAATAAGGTGGTGAGCATCTCTGTAATGAGAAGGGGCGTGGCCTAATGACATCAACACCCTATATAACGTGTGCTTAATTATTAAGCAACTTCCTTTCCTTTAGTAAAATGGGTCAGAAAAGAGGTTTGACAGACTCCAACAGTTGGGCCATATTTCAGAGCTGCAACATGTCTGGAGCGCCGAGAAGCACAAGGTGCTCAATCCTCAGGGACCTGGCCAAGGTAAGGAAAGCTGAAAAAAGGCCACCTTTGAACAAGACGCACGAGACAAAACGTCAAGATTGGAACAAGAAATCTCTGCAGACTGATTCCTCCAAGGTGTTTGGGTCTGATGGAATGAGAGAGAGTCTAGATGGGCCAGATGGATGGATGGGCACCAGGCTGGATCAGGAAAGGGCAGCAAGTTCCTTATCCACTCAGACGCCAGCAAGGTGGAGGTGGGGTAATGCTATGGGCTGCTATCATCAAAGATGAGCTTGTGGGACCTTTTCAGGTCGATGATGGAGTCCAGATCAACTCCCAGACCTACTGCCAGTTTCTGGAAGACGCCTTCTTCAAACAGCGGAACAAGAAGAAGTCGCCATCATTCCAGAAACACCTGATATTCCTGCAGGACGATGCTCCGTCACACGCATCAGAATACACCACAGCGTGGCGGCCAGGAAAAGGCTAAAAGGAGAAAATAATGACATGGGCGCCTTGGTCACCTGATCTGAACCCCATGGAGAACCTGTGGTCCTTCATGAAAGGGGAGATCTACAGGGAGGGAAAACAGGGAGGCTGCTCCACGCCATGAGGATCGCACACAGATCAGGACTCTGACAGAATCTATGGATGGAAGGATTTAGAGCGTCATGGTGGAGAAAGGAGGATAGATTGGTCACTGATTTGTTTGTTTGTTTTTTAATGTCGAAAATGTTTATTTCTGAATGTTGAGTTGTTCTATTGGTTTAGCTGGTGAAAGTAAAGAAGTGAGATGGAATATATTTGCTTTTATTACATTGCCTTATAATTCTGCAGTAATATTTACCTGCTCACAGGCATCCTCATTAAATGGACAAATCTAAAAATTAAACACATCAACTTCCAAAAATATGAAACTTTGATATTAAGGAATCTTTTGGGTTGATTGAGAACAATTGTGGCCAAATAATAAAAATAATCCTCAAAAATATAACTTTCCTAATAATTCTGCACACAGTTTAATATTAAACCAATAGAATTGAATAAGTAGCAGATGAATCATCAATAGTTTTTATTTGTTTAATATGGCTGTCCAGAGCCAACGTTTCCCTCCAATAACATTTCATGGTGGTTTTCTCCAGAAAACAACTGAATTTTCTATCTTATCTTTCTGTTGATAACGAGATAATATGAATAGTTTAATCAGGATAACGAGATACTTCTGTTATTATCTCCTGAAGGTAAAGTGGAGTATGACCGCTCTAAGCTTCCGTAGTTTAAATACCTACAGTAAGGTCACTGTATTTATGTTCAATAAAATATAACATTAATATAATACTATACAACAATTTGACTTTTTGAAAAACACTTTAACCATTAAATAAATTTCAGGGTTAAATGGTAATAAAGGAAACCCTGACAATCTTCAGCCGTCATTCATGCTTCTTTTCTAATGAGATCAAATTGATCTATAAATCTAAGCTGGTTCTGGTCTAAAGTTCACGGTTTATTCTTTTTTTATTTTGTTTGTCTTCTTTTCTCCAAACTAATAAAGTTCTTCTTCTTGACTTAGAAAGTTTGCAGTTTAAACATCTGAAGGACAAATAAGAGCGAAGCACCTTAAAACAGCAGACTGCATGAAGAGGCAGCATCATCATCGTCATCATCATCATCATCATCATCGTCGTCATCATCATCATCATCATCATCATCATCATCATCATCATCATCATCGTTATCATCATCATCATCATCCAGTGGATATTTTGAATTTCTGTTGATCTTTTGGAATAATCTGGTTTGTTTTAAGGTGACAATAATTCAACTTTTCAAAATGAAGAAAATCTTTAATTATCTTTCCGTATTTAATTGATTGCGTTATTTGAAGCTTCATTGATTAAAAAGTCTGAATATCGGTAGAAACGTCTTCATCCCGGGTCCGTCCTTTGATTTTAGGACGCCTGAAATATTCATCAGACAAAAATATTATTACCTGCTGGCTTTGAAATGAACAAGGAAAGCAGTTAACCTGTTTTATAGTATTTCTCAGAGCTACTCTGACAGACGGGAGAACATCTGGTTTTATAGAAACATCCAGGAAATCAGACGTTTAAAGGTTGCAACAGCTTTACTACTAATAATCCAAACTAAGAAATAAATATAATCATTTGTTTTTCCTCCAGACATTCTGGAACATTCAGCTTTAAAAAAGCTCCTCCAATATGAAAATTCGTTCAGTTGAATCTAACTCGGGCTTTTCTACAATCTTACTGCGACTTTCATGAATATTAAATGTCATCAAATGTCACAAACATGGCTGACTTTCAGATATCCGACAAAACGAGTGTTTGCGTGTGTGTTTGTTATCCAGAGTGTTTTCCTGCTGTTGAGAGGACCAAAGAATGGGCTTCCTCTGGAACATTCCAGGAACATCCTCTTATTTTAGGGAAAATCTCCATTAATAGAAAAGCTTCAAAGTGTTTGGTTTTATAATGCAGAGCTGAAAGAGTGAAGTCATATTTTTAGGGCTGAAACAATCTGATTAATTGATCACTGAAATAATCGTCAACTAATTTAATAATCGATTAATAATTAACTGGAGTATAGAGAGTGTAAAACAAGCTGACAGAGTGACCCACTTAGAGCAGGAATTATATCAAAATTATAAAAAAATAAATAAACATTAAGATAAAAACAAAGGTTTTCATCTAGTTTCAACTGGTTAGATTTCGTTAAAAGTCTTCTTTAACGAACCTTTAATTATCCGATTATTAATCGATTATTAGAAAAAAAATAATCAACATTTAATTGATTTTCCAAATAATCGTTAGTTGCATCCCTGAAT
Source organism: Cyprinodon tularosa (assembly GCF_016077235.1). Classification (NCBI taxonomy): domain Eukaryota; kingdom Metazoa; phylum Chordata; class Actinopteri; order Cyprinodontiformes; family Cyprinodontidae; genus Cyprinodon; species Cyprinodon tularosa. Next base: position 156,552 of record NW_024037887.1, read on the forward strand.
ATTTGATGTTGTGATGATGGCGGATGTTTTTGTGTTTGATTGATCGTTCTGTCCAGGCTGTGCAGGAGGAGAAAACATGCCACCAAAGAAATGATGCTACAGTCGACGGTGCAATGCTGACCCATGAGCAAACAAAGTTTCCTTATTGTGGAACGAAAGCAGCTGAAGATCAAGAAGCTTCTACTGATATCAATAAATAGTTTAAACAGCAGATTTATTTCCAGATGAGTCAGCCATCAGATGCAGAAACACCTGATGGGAAATTATCTGCCTTCTAATAAGGAATCCTTCTAATGACGACATTCTTCAGATCTCAAAGGGAAACTTTATCTCAGGTATATTTTTGTTGCATGATTAAATTAAAGTTCTGTTTGATAAAAAAAGACGATAAATTAATTGTTATCTATTTGTGAGTAAAGAGAAAAAAAGTGTTTTGTTTTTACTGATGCTATAAGGTTTCTTATAACTTCCCCTCTGCTGATGTGTGCACATAGAAATTGGTTTTCAGGAAAAAATAAATAACTAGAGAAATTATGCAAAAACGCTTTGGTCCAAATGCATTTACAGGCAAGAAGAGAGAATCCTCTAGTTTAATAAACTCAGATGTGCAGAATGGAGCCCAGAACTCCATTTGAATATACAGCAGTTGTCTCTTTAGTCCAATAAAATGTTTTTTTGTTGGTTAAAATCAGAGCTGAGATAGATTTGCTGACCCACCTCCAACATTAAAGGAGGTCTAATGGATCTGTGCCAAACCAAGAGTCTGACCCGCATCGTTCTGACAGCTTCTGGTGCTGCAGGGGGCAGAACGTTAGCTTCATTTCACCGTCAACTATTACTTCTATTGTGAATAAAACAGCAGATATGAGAGATTTGATCGTTCCTCTGCTTTTATAAGACTTACAGCTGATAATCACATCTAATGCTACTTCAGTTTGGATGGTTTTTACTTATGAACACGTCTAACTGCAGACTATCGAAGTATAAAGTCTGCACTTCCTCTGGGTCATTCCAACACGATTAAACCTGAATCAGAATCAGACATACCTTAATAATCCCAGAGGGAAATTACTGGTTTCCCTTCAACCAGTTTAGCAGGACGCTTTAGGTTGTTATCGTGCTGTAGATTAATCCTCCATTCTAGTCTCAAGTCTAAGTAGACTAACGCAGGACTTGCTGATAAATGTCCGTGTTTTTAGTGCCCTCCAGCTTTCCATTGACTCTGACCATTGTTCCCATTGTTCCCATTGCTGATGAACATCATCCCTACAGCGTGATGCTGCATCCCCATCTTACTCTGCCGTGCTTCTGTTTTGGTCTGATCTAACCAGAACGCCTCCCTCCATAAGTTTGGGGACTTGGACACATCTGCAGGAAAAGCTCAGAATATTTCCTCTTATCTGTAAAACTCGGTGATTTCTGGGCATCGTCCATAAAGCTGGACTCTATGGATGAATGATTGTGGTTTCTGCTCCACCTCAGTGTTACCTCTGGGCTCAGTGCCGCCCCTCGGATTGATGCCCGTCTTCTTAGTCTCTATGTTTTTTGTTGTTTTTTGCTACCATGTGATTTCTGTTACAGGAGGGAAGATCTTCTGGACAGTGGCTCCACCAGAGGGTGGCCAGGGGTGGCCACGGCCACCCTGTGGAATGACTTGGCCACAGCGCCACATTGTTGTAGCATCAGTTTAGCATTTCCTCCCATCCTGCACAGCCAGCGGCGTAACATTAAAAATCACACAATAAACCAGGATCTGAGGAGGCGCTACTGAAGTCTTTCTGGTTTCTACAGGCAGCTTCACCACATTAGTAGATCCAACATCCATCATTTCATCACATTTCCATCTGATTTGGGAAACTTACTGTTATAATCATTGCTGTGTTAAGCTAGGCTGGTATCTGCCTGCAGCTCCACTATCAAGCATTTACATCTATATGCTTTCATTGTTCTGTCTTTTCTTAATTTATGGCATAAAAATCCTGGATGCTTTCTGGATTTGGTGAAAATGCCTTTTGAACCCTGATGTAGAAAATGATTATTAGAGCTGCAGTCACTGGATCACTGGATCCATCATTCCAGCACTTTTCATAGGAAGCAGCATTTTCCTGGAGCTCCAGAGGAAAGACATGGAGAGATAAATGTGTTTAAAGTCTTTCTCAGGCTTTATGGAGAGATAAATAATAACGCCTCTCAGGCTCATCAGAGTGAATGAGTGAATGAATGAGTGAATGAATGAATGAATGAATGAATGAATGAGTGAATGAATGAGTGAATGAATCAATGAATGAGTGAATGAATGAATGAGTGAATGAATGAGTGAATGAATGAGTGAATGAATGAGTGAATGAATGAGTGAATGAATGAATGAGTGAATGAATGAGTGAATGAATGAATGAATGAATGAGTGAATGAATGAGTGAATGAATCAATGAATGAGTGAATGAATGAATGAGTGAATGAATGAGTGAATGAATGAATGAATGAATGAATGAATGAGTGAATGAATGAGTGAATGAATCAATGAATGAGTGAATGAATGAGTGAATGAATGAGTGAATGAATGAGTGAATGAATGAATGAGTGAATGAATGAGTGAATGAATGAGTGAATGAATCAATGAATGAGTGAATGAATGAATGAGTGAATGAATGAGTGAATGAGTGCAGGGTGAAGCTCTTTGGAGGCCTTGATGAAGCACTTTTAGACTACAGACCATCTCGAGGCGTTTTGGCTCAATACAGATTGATTGTTGTTTGAAGCTAAAGCTAACGGCCTTTTAAAGGGAGTCTATGACCAACAGGCGTTTTTCGCCATCTTGTTACTCTGAAAAATAGCTCTACAGTTGCATTGGAGGAGTAATTTGTTCAAAATGATTTATAAGAATGGAGTCGTTTTAAAATCTTTGAAATGTGCTTTGTTCCAGTCACACCAGCTTTGGTGTTTTAAACACAGTTAATCTTTGACACTATAAGGACAAAATAAATGCAGAGTCATCGCTGCCTTTCTGTTTAAATCTCCCTAAGAGGAGCCGAGATTTGTGATAAAATCCTACTAATTTTAGCGTATTCACACTTCTTCACCCTGAAATAACGGCCGTAAGTATATATAGCCGAAAAATCCCAAATGTTTTGATAAAATCCAGATTGTTGTTTTGAAAAATCAGCTAATAGTTCATTTTTATCGCCAACTTGACTGTGATGTTAAAATAAACTGTAATATTTTTTATTTGGTCTCAACACCGTTTAACCAAGTAGCAACAGAAAATAGGATGCAAAGCAAAGTATCACCATGATACCAGCAGCAAAGGAAGATGCACCGTGGTCCTCAACACCTCAGACTACCAGGACAAAATGATCGCTCTACTGAACGACACTAATACCTTTGAATCCTGGAAAAGAGATCCAGCCAACGGCTACAAAAAGAAAATAATAGACTATCTCAACAACTTGAAAAAGACACGGTCATTAACAGCACAGCCTATTTCAGATTATATCCAGGGGAGGAAATTCCAGCTTATATGGACTCCCAAAAATTCACTAGGAAGGAGCTCCACTCAGACCCATCGTCAGCAGCATTAACTCAGTAACAGACAACATTGCTAAACAGCTTATTAACATCTTAGCTCCCTTGGTGGGAAACACACCACATCACATAGAAAACTCCAAAGACTTTGCCAACAAAGTCAAACATTTAAGGATGACACCAGGAGAAACCCTGGTATCGTTTGATGTTACTTCACGTTTCACATGCATACCGATAACAGAGGCAGTGGAAACAGTCAGGACTCGTCTTCAACAGGATAGTGATTTAAACAACAGGACCAGTTTCACTCCAGACCAGATCTGCACACTACTGGGCCTTTGTCTTTCCATAACCTGTTTCACATTCAGAGGTCATTTTTACAGACAGAAGCGTGGCTGTGCAATGGGATCTCCAGCGTCTCCAATTGTATTCAACCAATCTTTTGGTTAAACCAACCAATCTAATTTGGCAGTTTTTTACCCTATATTTTATCTATATTAGTACTAGGGCAAACAATACAAATTAGTCACATTAGCTAAATTTCCAATGTCTAAGGTGGGACTCGAACCAACAACCTCAGGTATGGACCCCAATGTCTTACAGCTGACGCCACTAGCAATGGAAACATTGTAATTTAGATCATTACATTGTTTGATCTAACAAAAATAGTTTTAAGCAACTAGATTGGTTGTTTTTCCTACCAATCTATTATTAGAATCTATCCAAACTCTATCCAACTGACAGCAGCTCTCCTCCAAACTCCCACATCTTGACTGAATACTGAATTTGTTTAAAGGTCAGCTCTGCCAAAGTTCTGGGACGAGATGAACCACTTCCTGTAGTGGTCACATGGTATGGCAGTAGCGAGGCTTTGGACCTCATCGATTTTGGCTCCTCCCCTAAATGAAGCAAGCCTCGATACTCGTCTGGTGGAGTCGCCCCCTGCACTACTCGACACACGCCTCGAAGCGTCAGTTCATCTCATGACATCACTACTGTAGACGCCTTGAAAATGTTGAACACCCTGGAATACGAATGGTTGCTCCAGCTCCGCCCACTTCTCCTCGCTGCCTTCTACCTCAGCCTGATGGGCTTTTTCTTCGCCTCACTGCAGAGCTCTTCATTCACACTGAATTCACCTTCGACTCACAGCTGAAGGTGATGATGGAGAGATTGAATACTTTAGTTCATCCCGGTCGTGTGACGCGTTAAACCGATTCTCACCCCTGATTGGATCAACAGACCAGGCGTCCAGAGTCCCGCTGCCTGTCAACAATTACGTCTCAGGTTCTGCTTCATTTTAGCCCCTCAGGAAATAAGAGAAACACAATAGTGATCAAATTTGGCTTTTATATTTACTGTTTATTGACTCTGAGTCTTTGCAAAGAATTTGTTTTATTTTTCCAAATCATGTCACTGAAGGCTGTTAATGGAGGTTTACGTCCAGCCTTCAGTGACATGATGTTAGTTTCTGATGTTTTCTGAGACATTTCCTGGTTTGGGTGTAAAAAGACCATCAGCTTTTCCCAGTTAGCAGATTTCAGTCGGATCTCAGCCTCCTCAGTTCATCTGCATTATTGAATAGATTGTAAAAGGGATAAACATTTTCTCTGATTCCAGAGTCGAATAAAGTGTCCCTGAAATGACGGCCATGTTGAAAAGGTCAAGTGTGTCTAATTAGTGGTGTGAGGCTGATGACTCCTCACTGCTAATTGCCATTGGCCGATGCAGAGAGGCCGTATTGACAGGCGGAGGGTTAAAGAGACGTCCTGCCAATGGCCACATAGTGGCCTGTCTTTCTGTGGCGCCCTACATTTTCCAATTATTGACTGAGAATATTCTTCATTCCTGAACCTTACTGCTTATACATCATTAGCAGCAGTGATCAATCTTTGATTATTAAATGAATCGTCCATTAAGGCTGAGGGGGATTTCCATACTGGGAAAAGGGCCAAGATGCAGAAGCAGAGGGAGCGCCGCTGCAGACGGCCGGCCTGCTCCTCCATTTACATCCTGAACCGTAGAAATCTGTTCCAGACGTTGTTCTGATGCTTCCTTCATTAAACACGTTCCCACATGGAGGCTTCAGAAACACACAGTTATATAGCCCCCCCACCCCACCCCCCCAGTCATATCACTCCACATCTCCCATCAAACTCATTCTGTCCTTCAGACTCATTACTTCTGATTTAATCTCTAAATATATGGAGCTGAATGCATCTTCACAGCCTTGGTTTAGCTGATTAAAGGGCTTTGATTTATTCACAGAGTTCAGGAAATAACTGACAACATATTTTCTATTTCCCAAAAGGAATAAAAAAAGACAAAAAGTTTATTTGCTCCTTTTCTTACTAAAATTTCAGTGACATGTATGTCTAATACATTCAAACAAGTCGCTCTCTAGTCCTTCATCAGCAGACTTAAGGACTAGAGGAGAGAAATAAAAGGATTAATAAAACAGTTAACATCTGATTTTTAGATCCCTCCTCCTCCTCCTCCTCCTCCTCCTTCTTCTTCTTCTTCTTCTTGCTACTTTGTGGAAATCATTGGTTTGCATGTTGGACTTATCCTGAGCTTCACACTGAGAGTCAAACTCTTTATAGCGTTGGATGTACCCGCTAATATTTTCATATTGACAAACAGTTTTTTATGAGCCGGACGCAGCTTCTGTGAAAAGATGGAAATATTCTTCACTGGTTTCTGTGTGAAATCCCACCATGTTTGATTGTCTTGGTTAGGAAACAGATTTAGCTACTTGCTCTAATTTCTGTTAAGATAAATCCCAGAAATGAGATTAAAAAGGTAAATCTGTGATTTTTTCTAGCTACATATCCAAGGATCCAAATGGGATAAATATGGAGGGAGAACAACATGAAACATAAAGTATATAAATATATAGATAATGATTTAACCATATTAATGACGTCCAAACAGCCTATCAGTTAATTTGCCTACAAAATTTTTGAACAATTACAGGACAGTTAAAACTAATGTTGAAGAATTGACTGACTGCCAACCCTGAAAATAAACTACAAACATTGATCTCCATGTCTGCTGCTTCTCTCGAATTTAACGAACTATAATACCTGCATAGACCCCGACCCCCTTCCTATTGGGAAGTAATCAATAGGAAGTAATAAATGGGAAGTTATCAATGGGAAGTTATCAATAGGAAGTAATCAATGGGAAGTTATCAATAGGAAGTAATAAATGGAAAGTTATCAATGGGAAGTTATCAATAGGAAGTTATCAATAGGAAGTAATCAATGGGAAGTTATCAATAGGAAGTTATCAATGGGAAGTAATCAATAGGAAGTTATCAATGGGAAGTAATCAATGGGAAGTTATCAATAGGAAGTAATCAATGGGAAGTTATCAATGGGAAGTTATCAATAGGAAGTTATCAATAGGAAGTAATCAATGGGAAGTTATCAATAGGAAGTTATCAATGGGAAGTAATCAATAGGAAGTTATCAATGGGAAGTAATCAATGGGAAGTATTCAATGGGAAGTTATCAATGGAAGTAATCAATGGAAAGTTATCAATGGGAAGTAATCAATGGCAAGTAATCAATGGTAGTATTCAATAGGAAGTTATCAATGGGAAGTAATCAATGGGAAGTATTCAATGGGAAGTTATCAATAGGAATTAATTAATGGGAAGTTATCAATAGGAAGTAATCAATGGGAAGTTATCAATGGGAAGTTATCAATGGGAAGTAATCAATGGGAAGTTATCAATGGGAAGTAATCAATGGGAAGTAATCAATGGGAAGTTATCAATGGGAAGTTATCAATGGGAAGTAATCAATGGAAAGTAATCAATGGGAAGTTATCAATGGGAAGTAATCAATGGGAAGTAATCAATGGGAAGTAATCAATGGGAAGTTATCAATGGGAAGTAATCAATGGGAAGTAATCAATGGGAAGTTATCAATAGGAAGTAATCGATGGGAAGTTATCAATAGGAAGTAATAAATGGGAAGTTATCAATGGGAAGTTATCAATAGGAAGTTATCAATAGGAAGTAATCAATGGGAAGTTATCAATAGGAAGTTATCAATGGGAAGTAATCAATAGGAAGTTATCAATGGGAAGTTATCAATGGGAAGTAATCAATGGGAAGTTATCAATAGGAAGTAATCAATGGGAAGTTATCAATGGGAAGTTATCAATAGGAAGTTATCAATAGTAAGTAATCAATGGGAAGTTATCAATAGGAAGTTATCAATGGGAAGTAATCAATAGGAAGTTATCAATGGGAAGTAATCAATGGGAAGTATTCAATGGGAAGTTATCAATGGGAAGTAATCAATGGAAAGTTATCAATGGGAAGTAATCAATGGCAAGTAATCAATGGGAAGTAATCAATAGGAAGTTATCAATGGGAAGTAATCAATGGGAAGTAATCAATGGCAAGTAATCAATGGGAAGTAATCAATGGGAAGTTATCAATGGTCCATCAACAAAAGATCTGAGTGGAAAAAATCCACCTTCATCAAAAGGAAACTTTCCCTTCAGGCTAGAATCCATTAAAGCATCACCCACAGGGTTCCTACAGCAGAAGGCAAGTTAAAGTCAAGACTTTTTAAGGACCAGTGGGAACCTGAACTACTAACATAACTACAGATTTCTAACCTAGAGCTGCTGTAGAGAAACCAGTCCATGTATAAACCAGCTAAACGTCATCCTTCTGGTACGCAGACATGCAGCTCTAGACCTCTATTATTCTCTTTAGTGCTGTTTCACGATGTGCTTTGGTGAAAGCATTAAAGTGTTTTAGGAGCGGTAAATGTCAGTCATAGATTTCTGCGCGGCGCTGAGAAGCAGCTCTTAGAACACGCCACCTTCTCCCCGTGTGGCGTCCAAATCTGCAACCCGCTCTGTCCTCTTCAGGACGTCTCTTAAATATTCAGGCCGCTCAAAAGGAGGTTTGTCTTTGCAAAGTTCCAACACTTGTTTGGACCCTCCTGGTCAAACCCATTTCTGTCTTTTTTACTTTTTCTATCCTGCTTTGATAAGTGATTTTTGATAAGTGATTTTTGATAAAGTTTTTTTTAGAAGAAGTCTACTTTCAGACTAGCTAGTCATTAACATCTGTAGGTGAACGTTTTCCTAAAGAAAGGTGAATGCAGGTGTATGAATGCAAGGGTTCTGATCAAGATGCTTTTTGAAATATGAATATCTTTAATTTGTACGCGTCTCTAATTAGAAAGTAAAAATGCGTTTAAACTTCTGCCTACTGTGGGTGAAAACGTGCATCAGTATGGATCCTACACATGCATTCATGTGAGCACTGAGCCTCTCTTCCAATCAGCTTTAGCTTGATCTTTGCTGAGAGCTGCAGCTTAGAGAGGGGGGGGGAGCACCGATGTGACCGGGGCCCAGATCCAGGCCTTCTCACAGTGGGAGGGGCTCATTCAAAGGGGCTCGTTTGGCCCCACTGGACCCAGCAAACAGCTCATTTGCCACTGCATTCTGTTTTCACATCATTTCAATTTCAAAGAGCTTTTCAGCTACATTTGCATTTTGCAGGGATAAAAGAAGAGTGAGCGAAGGTTGGAAGGGAAGAAGAGAGAAGCAGCAGAGTGAGAACTGTACTTTATGGACTTACAAGATCGATTTTTGGGGGCATTTCCAAAATTAGTGACAGCATGTCAAGGCAAAGCGTGCTTCATCCCTTCTTTACTTGTTTAGTTTGGATCTGAGGAAGGAAGAGCTTTGATTGATGCAGCTGTAGCGTCCGCCTCACCAGGAGGAGTTCAGACGTTATTCTGGACTCCATTAAATCACTAGGCCTCCAATATGAGCTAAAATCCTGCCACCCAGCTCTGCTTCTGAGCTCCTGAAATAATACTCATTTACAATTATTAGCATAAGTAGCTTAATTTAGAAATGAGCGTTATGAATTAGATTAGAGATGCAAGACAGCTGATGGAACTGAACTATATTAATAACAGAAGAATCTCATAGAAAATGACTGTTGACTAAATCTACTCTGCAACATAAACTGCTTCTAAACTGACATTAGCCTCAGCTTTTTCAAAGTTAGTCCTTCTTTTTGTTTGTTTGTTTGTTTAATTAAAATTATTAGATTAGAAACAATTATGGTCAAAAAATCTCTTAATTGAAAATGTACAGCAGGTTAAAAAAAAACACTTTCAAAATCAGGACAAGGCTAGTTTATCTGTGCAGCACATCTCAGTACATAGATATACATGAAAAGGACAATGAAAGCAGAATAAAAGCAAATAAAGACAGAAACTCAATAAAAGCAGGAGAGAATAAAGTAAAACGTTTGGATCACAATGATTCCTCCATTAGCAGATTAACTCCAGCAGTGAAAGGAAGCTCTAAACTAACCACCTCAGAGTCTGCTGGGTTCCAGATCAGTGGAGCATAGATGCTGCTTCTCCAGGTTTGGTTCTAGTTCTGGGTGGAACTAGAAGACCTGAGTGGTCTGGAAGGTACTGTAGATCTACTGACAACAGATCTGTTATGGATTGAGGTGCTGATCTATTCACTGATTTCTAGACTAACAGAAGGATTTTAAAGTCATGGCTGTTTGTTTGAGAGAAAGAAAGTATATTCTGTAGAGGAAGAGAGACATTTGGTTGAGCAGGGCCATTCTATCTTCAACAGCTCTAACGGTTCAATTTAAGATCCTGGTGTGGCCATTGATTCACCTGAAGGCTGAAGCTTTTAAAATGACTTTAAATTACGCTTACAGTAAAATCCCAAAGTCTGGAATTAGGAAATAATGAAAAAATGCATCTCAGAAATCAAGAAATAAGTTCGAGTGATTCAATTCATTTCAAGTTCAATTCTATTCAGTTTATTTCTATAGCTCCAATTCACATCATGTCATCTCAGGTCACTTTCCAGTTCACCAGATCATCCAGTCAGATTGATTCAAAGTTTTCTATCTAAGGAAAACCAGCTGATTGCATCGACTCATTGACTCTTCAGCAATCCCTCACACTAAGCATGCTTGTAGCGACAGTGGAGAGGAAAAACTCCCTTTGAACAGGAAGAAACCTCCAGCAGAACCAGGCTCAGTGTGAGCGGCCATCTGCTGAGGCCCACTGGGGTTCAAGGAGACAGAAGCAGACATAGAAAAAGAAGCATAGATACAAAAGGCAACTGTCAACCAGCTCCACAGGCGGCCCCGTCCAGGAAACACACAGCCAGGCAGACGAGCTCCGAGCCAGCTCCCATGTCAGAGGATGAAGAGAGCACATCCAGTTAGTCACAGTCAGAGAAACAGGACTACACTGGAAAACAGGCCAAGCTCCAACATCTAGAAACAAAGGTGTTGATGGCAGCAGCACAGCTGATATTTCTCTCCAGGATGGAGTCACAGCCAAACAGGAACAAACGAGGCGAAAGATTCAAATGTTTGAGGAGGGCAGAGGCGGTTTTCCTACTTTGCTAAAAGGATTAAAGTCGCCACCTATATGCTTTTTTTTTGTTGTTGTTTTTTTATGCTGTGGGAATTTACTGTATATTAAAACTGCTATCGTTGTATTTTTATTTGAGTAACGCTTGACTGTCAATTTTTATCTGCTTTACACTGGAGGCATTTTTCTCATTCCATTAAGGAGATTCCCGACCACAACGCAATATGATGCTATCAGGCAGCCATTAACTCAATTTATTCACCTCTCCCTATCATCTGCATATGTTTGGAGGCATCTATACTTTATATCTCTAACATCTCTCTCTGCCGCTGCTTCCTCCACGCTCTCTCTCTCTCTCTCTCTGCTTTCCTGCACCAGTCAGGCAGATGCTTTTGATGCCACGCTACAAATCACACATTTAGCTTTTCATCAATATTTCATCTCTCCATCCTTGGCTATGCTCTTTCTAGCTCTGTAAATCAGCTCCAGCTCTGGAAGGGACTGTGAGGATGTTTGAGTGAGAGCTAAAAAAACTAAAGTAGGCTGAGGTTAAAACCTTTGACTGTTAGGCCGGTGAAGATTCTCATCCATCAGAGGGCCGGATTTATCAAGATCCAATTTTGCGTGCAGTAATTTGCGCTCGCAAACTGGAATTTTGCGCGAGGGGCTGGACCATGGTTTGCGGGTGATTTAACAAGAGCGATTGCGTAACTGGTGGAAGGTGCAAAATTGTTGGAGACGCCCTATTTAAATGATGGTTTTGCGCGTTTTGTGGTTTGCGGCAAAGTAGTTTGTAGTTTGTGCAAACTAATGCATTAAGAAATTTAAATCTTACAGTGATATATAAAGAAAATTCCGTAAAAATTCAAAAAATATCCACTGGACTTGGTTTTTGAAAACCAAGTCCAGTGGATATTTTTTGAATTTTTACGGAATGACTTTGACCTGGATGACTGAGAACCTTCATCAGTATATAAAGAAAAAACTTTTGCAACCTTTATTCCCTAAGGTGGTATGTGGCTGAATTTCTACTTCACTGCAGTAAAAAAAAAAAACAACTACAAAAAAAAAAAAAAAAAACAGGTGTTTTGTATTGGCCTGTAGAAAAATGCACATACCAAATGGCTCACAAGAAGTGACTGTGGATGAGATTACGCATCCCCGCAGCATTGGCATGTTGCTCCACAGGCGCAGGGGGAGAACCCCGACCCCGTCGTACAGCACTTCTGAAAAACGAGATTGGGAGATCCCAGCTCTCGCTGCAACCGTACGCTGGAATGACCCAGATGCAAAAACGTGCAACGTTGCAAGGAGTTTTGTGATATCTGGTATTGCGTGGGTCCTCCTTGTGGCTGGCTCCAAATCCATTCGGAGTTCCCCCAACAGCTCCAAAATGGCAATGCTGGATAAACGATATGTTTTGATGATCGTTTCCTCGTTCATTCCAAAAATATTCACACGGAGTGAAAAAATGCGTTCTCTGCGTCTCCTTGCTTCATTTCAATGTCTCCTTCTTGCGACAATAACCGCTGCCATGTGTGCGCAATTACGCATACAGACCATTTGCACCTTCTTTTGAAACGTGTTAAATATAGAGTCAGATACCGTTAGCAAAACTGATTTCAGGTTTAATAAATCACTTTGCGAGTGCGAAATTAATATATTTACATGTTCTCCTCCCACAAGATGCACTTTAGCGTGTAAACGCCCCATATTGCATATTCATTGCAGAAAAAGTACTAAATGGATAAGAGGCGCTATTTAGCACGTTTTAAAGACCAAATCCTTTTAGCGCGCTGTTGATAGATCAGTTTGTACATTTTTTAGCGTGCGCAGTTAAATAGCTCACGTTTTTATACACGCAAACCTTTGATAGATCCGGCCCAGAGTCATTAAAAAAAAACTAAATTAAAAACAATCCACTGGACGTTGGTTCCAAGTTTGAAGACGTTTTGCTTCCCATCCAGGAAGCTTTTCAATGCCTCCTGGATTAGAAGATGCAGGCTGATCCGTAGGATCATAGGTCATATTAGGACACAGCGGCTCACATCATCATCATGTCAGCTCATATCCACCAAGTAAGCATCAAATTATATTAATACATCTAAAAAATTCAGCTTTTAGTCATAATTAAACAACAAAATCTTCTGTCATTTTGTTGAGATTTGATAAGATGAGCAAAGACAAAATACAGCATAATAGCATAATAGATGTGGAAAAAATGTAGTTTCAAATTTTTAGGAAAAGCTGATTTAGCTCCACCTCCTTTATCCTAATACCTCTAAATAAGCACAGCAGATCTTTCAGATAAATGTTTAAATGATATATTTTAAGAAAAGGTTTGAAAACAGCGTGATCTTCACCTGTTTAACAAATTGCTGTTCAATCAAACATCCAACAATAAAAAGAGTGCAGCTGGAAAAACGTGTCATCTAACTGGATCTCATGTAAAGCAGCTGGAGAGACATTTCCTCCACAGAGGCGAGGAAGTGACCTTAAAAAAATAACCAAGCAAGTCCAGCAGAGCAGTAAACAGGCTGCAAGCTGTTATGATTAAATCCATCCAAAAACATTTACCGTAAATCCTCTAATATAGGCCGGGGCCTTTATTTCACTCAGGTGCATCTTGGTCCAGGTCATTATTGGAAGGAGGCCAGAATTAGAGGCAGGCCTCTATTTCTATTTGATGAAACCAGTCTACCAGTGGAACGAATAAAAAACAGATTTTGTTTCTCTTTGAACCGATAAAATACTGGGTTCATTTATAGAAAAAGTACAGTTACCATAGCGATATACAGAACATTATTCAGACATCTTCCAGCAGCTGCTACTTTTCTGCACGGCAATACGGGAAAAAAAGACACCGAAAGGAATCTTGGCCAAACTGACTTGAGAAGCAAAGTTTTTTTTTTTATTAATGGAAACTGTTCTGTCATCACAGGGAATTTTCATTTAAGACAGGCTAAGTGGAAGTAGGCTAGCAGTATCGTTTATTTCAAGGGAAATTCAGAACAATAAAGGCCAATGAAATTCTGTCATTTTAACGCCGCCTGGTTACCAGACCTACCGGTGATCACATGTGTCTTTCAGATCCGAACGATTGTTTAAGGTCACTACGATCTCTGTGTAAGGATGGGATTTCCATGCTAATGGCTTGGATTCGTTAGCAAACACTGCCCCCCTGTGGTACTTGTATGTTACTATCACAGGTTGTTAAGGACTGCCCAGTAACATCGTTGGTTCTTAGCCCCGACCTGTATACGAGACCGGCCATTGTTAGAGACCCAGCCGCTAATGGAATACAGGCCAATATTAGAGGATTTACGGTATCTGTCCTGCATGCAAAGTGAAATCACCTTTATCACACCGTCTCCACAGGGAAGCATGGTGTCTGAACAGGCATGATGTGGGGACACTGTTCCTATGGTTAGGGTATAAATGGTTGAGCAAAGATCACTCATCTTATATAAATATATTGTTATTCTTAGAGTTACAGTTTGTAATAATAACAAGGATTTATTAGCATCGATGTTAAGTATTATCTTTATAGGTAACATGAATACCAGGTCTGCTGAGCCCTGAATAAAGACGCAGCTGGAAGCTTCCAGAAATCCTGAGCTTCTTAAAGGCGCAGTGTCTCTAAGCAGTGCATGGACTTCTACTGTATAAAGTTCACATAATGTTACTGAAATATAAAAAACTACGAAGCAGCAAAGCTGATCCAGAACGTGGATCAGTGTATAATCAGACAATAAGCATCTTTAAAGTTAGCAGAGTACCCAGAGAAATCCTTTGGCTGCACACGGAGAACTATCTAAAAGAACATTTAATAGAATTATTTTTTTATTCTTTTCCCTCTTTTAGTTATTTTTTTTAAAACCAAACTTGCTTTTTTAGTTGCTCTTTTTTATTTCTTAAACCTTATAATTTTCTTACTTACTTGCAGTCAGTTTACTGCTCCTGATGAACTAAACAACAGATGCCCCTCCCTCTTTCTGCCTTCACTGTGTCCCTTTACTCTGGATTCCTTATTTATCGGGGGCTGTGGGGCCCCTCTGTGTGGCATTTGTGGGGCCCCTCTGTGTGGCGGCTGTGGGGCCCCTCTGTGTGGCGGCTGTGGGGCCCCTCTGTGTGGCGGCTGTGGGGCCCCTCTGTGTGGCATTTGTGGGGCCCCTCTGTGTGGCGGCTGTGGGGCCCCTCTATGTGGCGGCTGTGGGGCCCCTCTGTGTGGCAGCTCTGGGCCCCTCTGTGTGGCGGCTGTGGGGCCCCTCTATGTGGCATTTGTGGGGCCCCTCTGTGTGGCATCTGTGGGGCCCCTCTGTGTGGCAGCTCTGGGCCCCTCTATGTGGCGGCTGTAGGGCCCCTCTATGTGGCGGCTGTGGGGCCCCTCTGTGTGGCGGCTGTGGGGCCCCTCTGTGTGGCGGCTGTGGGGCCCCTCTGTGTGGCGGCTGTGGGGCCCCTCTATGTGGCGGCTGTGGGGCCCCTCTGTGTGGCGGCTGTGGGGCCCCTCTGTGTGGCGGCTGTGGGGCCCCTCTGTGTGGCGACTGTGGGGCCCCTCTGTGTGGCGGCTGTGGGGCCCCTCTGTGTGGCGGCTGTGGGGCCCCTCTGTGTGGAGGCTGTGGGGCCCCTCTGTGTGGCGGCTGTGGGGCCCCTCTGTGTGGCAGCTGTGGGGCCCCTCTGTGTGGCAGCTGTGGGGCCCCTCTGTGTGGCGGCTGTGGGGCCCCTCTGTGTGGCGGCTGTGGGGCCCCTCTGTGTGGCGGCTGTGGGGCCCCTCTGTGTGGTGGCTGTGGGGCCCCTCTGTGTGGCGGCTGTGGGGCCCCTCTGTGTGGTGGCTGTGGGGCCCCTCTGTGTGGCAGCTGTAGGGCCCCTCTGTGTGGCGGCTGTGGGGCCCCTCTGTGTGGCAGCTGTAGGGCCCCTCTGTGTGGCGGCTGTGGGGCCCCTCTGTGTGGTGGCTGTGGGGCCCCTCTGTGTGGTGGCTGTAGGGCCCCTCTGTGTGGCGACTGTAGGGCCCCTCTGTGTGGCGGCTGTGGGGCCCCTCTGTGTGGCGGCTGTGGGGCCCCTCTGTGTGGCATCTGTGGGGCCCCTCTGTGTGGCAGCTCTGGGCCCCTCTATGTGGCGGCTGTAGGGCCCCTCTGTGTGGCGGCTGTAGGGCCCCTCTGTGTGGCGGCTGTGGGGCCCCTCTGTGTGGTGGCTGTGGGGCCCCTCTGTGTGGCGGCTGTAGGGCCCCTCTGTGTGGCGGCTGTGGGGCCCCTCTGTGTGGCGGCTGTGGGGCCCCTCTGTGTGGCGGCTGTGGGGCCCCTCTGTGTGGCGGCTGTGGGGCCCCTCTGTGTGGCGGCTGTGGGGCCCCTCTGTGTGGCAGCTCTGGGCCCCTCTATGTGGCGGCTGTAGGGCCCCTCTGTGTGGCGGCTGTGGGGCCCCTCTGTGTGGTGGCTGTGGGGCCCCTCTGTGTGGCGGCTGTAGGGCCCCTCTGTGTGGCGGCTGTGGGGCCCCTCTGTGTGGTGGCTGTGGGGCCCCTCTGTGTGGCGGCTGTGGGGCCCCTCTGTGTGGCGGCTGTGGGGCCCCTCTGTGTGGCGGCTGTGGGGCCCCTCTGTGTGGCGGCTGTGGGGCCCCTCTGTGTGGCGGCTGTGGGGCCCCTCTGTGTGGCGGCTGTGGGGCCCCTCTGTGTGGCGGCTGTGGGGCCCCTCTGTGTGGTGGCTGTGGGGCCCCTCTGTGTGGTGGCTGTGGGGCCCCTCTGTGTGGCGGCTGTGGGGCCCCTCTGTGTGGCGGCTGTGGGGCCCCTCTTGTAGGGCCCCTCTGTGTGGCGGCTGTGGGGCCCCTCTGTGTGGCAGCTGTAGGGCCCCTCTGTGTGGCGGCTGTGGGGCCCCTCTGTGTGGCGGCTGTGGGGCCCCTCTGTGTGGTGGCTGTGGGGCCCCTCTATGTGGCGGCTGTAGGGCCCCTCTGTGTGGCGACTGTAGGGCCCCTCTGTGTGGCGGCTGTGGGGCCCCTCTGTGTGGCGGCTGTGGGGCCCCTCTGTGTGGCATCTGTGGGGCCCCTCTGTGTGGCAGCTCTGGGCCCCTCTATGTGGCGGCTGTAGGGCCCCTCTGTGTGGCGGCTGTGGGGCCCCTCTGTGTGGCGGCTGTGGGGCCCCTCTGTGTGGCATTTGTGGGGCCCCTCTGTGTGGCATCTGTGGGGCCCCTCTATGTGGCGGCTGTGGGGCCCCTCTGTGTGGCATCTGTGGGGCCCCTCTGTGTGGCATCTGTGGGGCCCCTCTGTGTGGCATCTGTGGGGCCCCTCTGTGTGGCATCTGTGGGGCCCCTCTGTGTGGCAGCTGTATAAATTGAATTTTATACTAAGTGGAACTGAACTATGGAGACAGGACATGATGGAAATGATGGAATGGATCTGCAGCAGAATAAAGTTGTTGCTACGGCAACGTTCAGGAACATTCCAGCTGACGCCGCTGATGAAGGCGGCCATTTTCTGCACCAACTCAACCATAACTTCAGAAACCGCAGACACACGTTAGCAGGCGCGGCGTTTACCTGCAGAAACTGACTTTGTTATTCTGAACGGCGGATCCTTTTTAGACCCTTCATCTTGGAGTCTGACAGTGGGCCCGTAAAAATTATCATTTCAACAACTAATAAGTGAATAAAAACAACACTGAGACCTGCCATGTGACTGTGGTCCATGTTTCAGAGCAATGTTTCTGTCCTTCATGGTTGAAATATGTCTCTAATAAATTCTGCCAAATATTGTTTATTACCTTTTCAATGAGGTCAGGAGTGTGGAGGCAGGAAACGCCGTAAACATGGAGGCCAGAGGGCCCTGAGGGCCACGGTGAAGAATCAGTGGCTGAACATCTGTAGGCCGATTACATCATAGCTCATCAAGCCAGTGCTTTAGAGTATGTGCATGGCAGCCATGTTGGATCTTCAAACCCGAGTTAGAAAAGAAGCTATGCTGTCGGCACATTTCCTTCAATAAACAGGAATTCCCAAGAAGAGCAGCTGATCAGTGGAATCCTGGATCCTCTTGGCATCATTGCTCAAAAGCAGAAAATTATTTTCCACAAACAGCAAAATGTTAAATAAACAACTTAGTTTGTTGGATAAAAACATGGAGGCTACATTAGATTTATTATTTGGTATTCTGTGGAGGCATCTGCTGTTTATAAAGGGAGTTTGTACAAATGAAGCTATTTATGATTATTTGAAGATTATCTCTAGTTTTGAACATCAGTCGTAGAATATCCTTGAAGTTAATGAATAATTCAATTATTTCCTCACTCAGGATCCTCAGCCGCCCGGTTGCTCAGTGGGGAAGTTTCGTCCATTTTCTGCAAAAACATGTGAGTCCAACCTTTCCTATAGAATGGTTCAATAGTTTTATGAAGATGCAGTCATGAACCTCTTTTCATAACTTTAATCAACTTCCCTAATTGGATGTGATTGCTACTCTTAGCCCTACGTCAGAGGCATTGATTCGGCTTCTCTTCTCTCTGACTAATAGCTGGAGCTGCTTATTCTGCCAATTTACTAAGAAAATCTTTGTTGGGGTGAAAAAGGGTTCATTAGAGCCTGAAACCTAATCCCTGCCTGTTGTTTGGATTTCAGTCAATAGCGACAGCAGGAAGGTCTGACTAATTCATCTCTTTACCGTCTGCAGGGTTACTGAACACAGGTGTAGAAAAATTCAATCATCAATCAAATAAGACGTTTCATACGGCAGGAGATTAAAGGCTGACTTCTGGACGAAATCTGGACTGATTCAGTGGATTAGCTTTGCTGGTTACGCTGAAAGAAAAACGGTTTTGTATTTGAAATGATGAGAGAAAAACTTAATTATGACATTCCATCATGCCGCACACAAAGACATTTTCAATTCAACTGCAAAACACTAAAGTTTCTGACTTTGAATTTGTTTTATTGGAACAAAATTCAAGGTTTATGACATAATCAGTCTTTGAAGCCTTGAGTTATTTATTGTGAATGATGGAAATGGAAGAGAAATGTATTTATGAAAATAGATGAATGCCGATAAAGTAAATATAAAATAATTTATTTATTTATCATTATTTTAAACAAGAAACTGTTTTTATTCAAGTTTACAGAGCAAACTTATTCTCCCTCCCTTTTAAACACGTTACTAGAAGGTTTTTTCAATAATTTAATAAACATTTTGTGTTTTTTATTGTTATTCAGTTTGTATCATGGAAGCTGTATTATTGGTTTACAAAACTGTTGAGCTAGAAGGTCCTGGCATAGGCGGCTCTAGACAGGGGCCATCAGGGGCCAGAGCCCCTGCAGAGCGGATCCTGGCCCCTGTTATGGCCCCTGTGCTATAGACGTAATGAGAAATAAGTTTATAACAGATAATTGATGACATCCACAGCCTCAAAAAAACATAAAAAATCAAATAGTAAATATTTACAAATTTTTTTCAAACAAGGAATAAAAAAATTAAGTTGTTGTGGTTTTAGCATCAATCCTATTGAAATATGAACAACGCTTTGATCTGATATATTTCAGGGTTTTCAGAGCAGAAAATTTCACCTAATATTTCAGACAACAAATATTAAAGCTACAGTGTGTAATAATTACAGGGATATACAGTCAGAAATGTAATATATTATACATAACTATGTTATTTATCATCATCTACGAGCTCAGCCTCTTAACCTTAATATTTGCGTTGCCTTAGAATTCGTTATTTATAATTACATAGGAGCGGGTCTCGCAGCCATGGAGGCAGACATCTTTGCGCTACGGCAGCGCAGAGCCAACAAACTAGCGATTGCGAGATCGCCCATTACGCTCGAAAGTAACTACGGCAAGTTGAGAGAGATGAACTGAGACGGTACTGAACAGTAGATGGCAGTATTAAAATTATCTATGTAAACAAACCTCATCACTTGAGAAGGTAGGTGATGCGGACGTCGTGGAAGACATTTTGTCAGGTAACGCTCGCCGTACTGTTGGGGGGGAGAAGCGGTGTGAAAATTACACACTGTAGCTTTAAATTAAAAATGAGGTTTATGCCTCAATTAGGGCTGAGAAGACATCATGACCAAGTGATGTTTACTGAAACAGGAGCTGAAGCTGAGGGCTGAGTGATTGCATGGCTGATGCAGCATTACTATCTATAAACTATGATAGGAATGAAAAGTTATGGGGATAATGAATGCAAATGACATACGGCATTCTGTAAAGTCGCAGGGAAGCGGATGTTCCAACTTTTGCATTTCAGAATTCTCCTGAGTGAATAAAGTGAATGTGATTGGTCGTTTATCCAGAGGGCGGGATTGTTGTTGCAGAAGGTTTGCAAGCAAGTTTGGTTGTAGCCGGTTACCCCTTGCTTACACTGGCTCCGGTGCAGTTACCGAGCCGACGGAGACCGCAACTCCCGCACACCCCCTCTCACACCGCCCTTTTGACTACGGTGCGGTGCGGCTCTGCGGCTCCGGCAACAGGTCCGGAGATTTAACAGAAGTTCACTTGAGTTCACGTAACTTCACGCGATAACACGGCCCAAATAAGGATTTTTGCGAGAGCTTGTTGCGGAGGGCTCCGGCACGCCGCAAGGATAGCTTTCTTGCGGAATTTTCTGCAGCGCCGGAGTGTCTCGGTAACCGCAGCCGGAGAGCTCAGCAGCCGGTGAGAGAGGTTTACGTCTTTTTAATGACTTGGAATCACTGCGGCGCCGCACACACCGCACCGCAACGGTAAGACCGGAGTCGGCGTGAGCCTGGGGTAAGTGGGAAGCATCTTGCTAACCAGTTAGCAACTTCATGCTAGTTTTAGTGCTACTTGGTCCCAATGGCATTTCCCATTGGGACCAAGCAGCACTAAGTTGGTGACTTAGAAACGACGCTGTCAATCGTTGCATAAATTAGCTGCGACATATGAATCAAGATGTTATGGCCTAAAAAATGTGATTGACAGATGAGCTTTGATTTAACATGAGTGACTGAATAATAACGTGAATAACTTTTGGAACAATATGGTCCGATAAGGAGTACATTTATATACATGTTTAAGCCAGAATGATTTAACATTTAAATATAAGTTTGCTACGACGTTAAGCTAATATTTTATTAAGATAAGCCTCAAACAGCGAGTTCATCAATGTTTATGACCCCTAATTGAAGGGACTGAGTAAACACTATCAGGGGGATTGCTGGATGCATTTTCTTTCATTTTAGGATAATTTTTCTATAGTCATAGTATGTAACTCGGCCTATTAGAGTATTTTTAATGCAGACTCTAAATGGTGAGTAATTAGTGCAGACACTGTGGTACAGCAGAGACAGATGGTGTATAAGCTGGGGGTCAGATTCAGTTGCCTGAGCGTACCTGCTGACGGCCGAACACTCTAATGAAAGAGATGTTGCTGAATTAGAGCAAAGTCTGGTGAAAAAAAATAGTCAAAAGCATAATTTAGATTTTATTAACCTATTGATTTATCAATAGCATGAATGTGCTACATCCCTTTACTGAAAAACATCCAAGGAAAATAAGGATGGATGCTGGTAGAGCTGAACCACTGCAGCACTCAAACAGTTTTCAGTCTTTAGATTCCCATGATGAAAAAAAGAAGACCAAGAAAAAGAGTTGCTTTACAGCAGAGATAAGTGAAATATCTCTGCACAGAGAAGCATGAGGACTACAGCAACAGTTCCTTTCCCCTGTCAGCTCCATTTACACACACTCTGCTGTTTGTCTTGTCTTTTTACCAATATGTACTTTGAACGCTCCCTGGACATAGAAACACTATTGAGAGATAAAAGACATTTGGCACATGGAGGCAGGAACGCGCGGTCTGTGAGAAAAAGAGTGAAAGCCGTACAGAGAAAGAGAGACATGGTGATAAAGAAGGTAAGGTGGGAGAAAAGAGAAAGGTTGTGAAACATTGAGGGTGAGGAAGTGAGAAATGACAAGGTGAGTACACGGCAGAGCGGAGTGACGAAGATTACAGAGAGAGACGAGTCAGACAAAGGCAGCAGCTTCCTAAATGGAAAGCTGGCTGCGCCTGTCATTGTTGTCTGTTTAGACTATTCAAACAGTTCAATTCAGAGGCTCCTAAGGTCTAAAGCTTTCCCCAAGCTGTTAGAAAGGCAAAAAATGAGTTAAAATTAATGGTAAAATGCTGAAATAATGCACAGACAGCCACAGCTAATAAATAATTCTTCTCTATCTGAGGTTTTTATTCTATCCATCCTTAACTACAGTAATGCACTATTATATTAGACTTAAATGATCCTTTTAGATTGAATGTAGAGCAATTCTGCATGTTTAAGAAAAGCCAGACTAAAAGAAATGCATTGAGATGAAAGTCATAGATGAAGTTTTAAAGAACTACATGGCAGATAAAGACTATAAGACCAGAGAAACGGTTGCAGCTATTTCTAGTTCATGCATGTGGATCGAAACCTGAATGTAAGTTTAGTGCTAAAAAAGACATTTGGAAGAAATAGCAAATAAGACAAAAATATGAACGAGGCAAACTACTGAACACCGTTTCAAAACTTAAACAAGCCGTTCAGAAGCCGATGGCGTTTAAAAGGCGGCAAACCAAAACAAAATGAAAAGCTTTTAAAGTCGTAGGGAAGCGGCTGTTCCAAAGGTTGCATTTCTGAATTCTTCCGAGTGGTGCACGACTTTACACGAGTGAATAAAGTGAATGTGATTGGTTCGCAGGCAAGTTTGGTTGTTGCCAGTTTGTTGAAGCATCTTGCTAAACAGTTAGCAACTTAGTGCTAGCAGGTTCCCAATGGGAAATTCCATTGGGACCAAGTAGCACTAAATTGGTGACTTAGAAACGACGCTGTCAAGGAACGCTATGGACAGAGGAAACATGCAAGAGGAGGAGAGTTTAGTGTCGGAGGTCGTGGATGAGTCTCCTCCGTCATCCATTTTTTATTTAGAGGAGGAAAGCGGGGACGAAGATGTTGATTCAAAGTTTTCTATCTAAGGAAAACCAGCTGATTGCATCGACTCGTTGACTCTTCAACAATCCCTCACACTAAGCATGCTTGCAGCGACAGTGGAGAGGAAAAACTCCCTTTGAACAGGAAGAAACCTCCAGCAGAACCAGGCTCAGTGTGAGCGGCCATCTGCTGAGGCCCACTGGGGTTCAAGGAGACAGAAGCAGACATAGAAAAAGAAGCACAGATAAAAAGTACATTTATATACATGTTTAAGCCAGAATGATTTGATATTTAAATATAACTTCCCTAAGACTTTAAAAAGAGAGATTCTAGTCAGTGGTCCCACCACTCTTCCCAAATCTATTCAGGCATGTTTGAAGGAAGCTTTTTAATTAGGCTGGTGGGAAGGACCCAAAGGTTGGCTGCCATGACCTAGAAATGTTTAACCCTTTCCCTGCCATCCGTCCTCCAGAAGCTTCCGTGGTTTTTATATCAGGGTGATGCTCAGGATGGTTCTATAGAGTGACGGCTCTCATGTCATGTAGAAAAACCACTCATCACCCTCTAGATGTCTCCAAGTCAGGAGAGATGCCAATACTTCTATCTTCTCTGTTTCTATGTCGGTTTTCCTCAGGTAAGGCCCCCCACTAGATGCCTTGATGGTTTAGGCCAAACATCTGAGTTTAGCCTCTTTTAATCCAGTCATATATGAGATGGGTCCTGACCCCATCCCAGCCAGAAACAACAGAATACTTCCTCCATCTCACCTCATAGAAACTGGGATTCATTAACTTTGCAACTTAAAGAAGATAAAAGTTCTGAAGTAGCTGGCTATTTTGCTCGGTTAGTAATATATTTAAAAGAAAATTGTTACGATTACAAAAAAATAACTAGAAACTTCTTAAAGTAAGGATATAAATAAACATAAATAATAAATCTATGTTAGTTTTCTATGTCTGCTTCTGTCTCCTTGAAGCCCAGTCAGCCTCGGCAGAAGGTCGCTCACACTGAGCCTGGTTCTGCTGCAGGTTCCTGAAAGGAATATCTGCAGAGTTAAGAAGTGGAAGTCTGCTGTAGGGACCTGTTAAAGCTGTAAGATCAGTGAATCAGATGGGTTACTTTACATTAAACTGTTTTAACCAATATGTTTGTATGATTTAATTAAATTATAAAGTGTCGCAACATTGAGCCAATCAAGTCTGATATAACAAACCAAAACAACTCTGCTGATATTAGAAAGACGCAGCTCTGCTAAGAGACATTTGCATTGAACTAAGAGCAAAACAATAAAGCACAGTGACGCCGACGTTGCTCTCCATTGTTTACTTTCCTGATTTGTGTCACACCTATGACATCCTAAAAGCTAACCCAGTGCGATGGCGTCACCAGTGGGTGACACAGGCCACGCAGCTCGCTGGAGGTGAGGTCAGCCCGGCTTTTTTCTTTTTTCTTTCATATAGTTGGCCCGCTTGTTGCTATGCTGCATCTTTGCTCACCAGCTTGGCTCGTTATAAACCAACCAATCAGCGCACAGCTCATCTAAATATTCATCAGCATACCATAAAAGGAAAATCACTTATGAACTGCTGAGTCCTCTACAACTTTAACTTCTTCAACAACATTGTGTGAAACTGAGGCATTGAAATGCCTTTATTCTCTGCTTTTAGTACTAATAAACAGCTGGTCACATATTTGGATTCATAATTCACTCTTATCCTTCTGATTCCATTGTTTCATTACTAAGACAAGCTGTCTGGGCCCAGATGCAGCTAAATAGGGCCGAACTAATTCAGCAGGATCACAGATGGGCTGATGCTGCTTCTTCAAAGCATGGAGCTGTTTTCATGGAAGCAGAGTCTGCAGAGCTTCATCCTCAGCGCTGCTGCTGCTCAGCCTGTTGGTCCAGCAGGATTTCAGGGGATCAACTCTAACAAACGGTGAACTCCATGTTTACAGCTGATGCATCACGTCTCTGAACAACAAACTTATTATTTTTGTTTTTAACGTCCTGAATAAATCGAATCAGAGCTTAACTCAAACATTATAATGACTTTTGCTAAAAATAAAATAAGTTTCTATGCTTTACTTTATTTCATTCCATTTTTACTTTTAATCTGTTTTTTTCCACCAAATTAATATTCTATTAATGCTCCATAAATCTATCCGCCACTTTATTTTATAACTTCTATAAAACCCTGATCAGATAATAATCATCCCCTATAGAATAATCATAAAATCAACGGACACCGACTGGATGGGTAATTAGGTTTGTTTTATAAAAGGACAGGTAAAAAAACTAAATCCTAAAATATTGTAAATTAACTCGTTTGGAGAAATCACATTAATCGATGTTTTTTATGCAGATTTATTTTCTTCCAAATTCCTCTGATTCCTGCTGATTCCAGATTCTCCCAGAATCGCCTTTTAACGCCCGTTTTTCAAACAACATGATGGAAACAAAATCTGCTTTTTATGTTTGTTTGATTTTTCTAGAAGATGAAAATGTTGTTTGTGACTCTGAAGGATGAAACAATACATGAATATTTGATTTATTTGGTCTAAACTAAATTCTAACAGCAATTAGAAAGAAATTTAATACAAAAAAGCAAAAACTTCATGGTTTTAAGAAAATATCTAAAATGCATTTTATTTTTGTGTTCGGAGCATAAAATCTTTAGCATCCCGGAAACTTTAATAAAATCCATTAATTGATGAAGTTTTTATTGTTTTTTTTCCTCCTACTCCTCCTCCTATTTTCTTACTTTATTTGAAGCTGTTGATGTTTAGGGATTGTCGTCCCATCCTTCCTCCCTCCTTTCCTTCTTTTCCTACTCGTCTGTCTCCTGTTTGATGACCTGAGATGCAGCGGCCAATGAAAGACAAAAGGTAAGATGGGTATGGATTTTTCTCACTCAGCCGACCGTCCCTTAGATGATTAAAGAGTTCATCAGGCAGAAATATAGAATTCTTCCCGCCGTGCTCATAGACCTGTCCTATAGATACATTAAAACGTGGGCAGGAAATCATTGCAGAATGCGCCGCACTACAGATGGACTGCCAGCTCCTCTGCTTCCATTGATCTCTGTTGCATCTTTTTGTGCCGGTGTGTTGAGTGTGGCAACCTGAAGAGCCTTGCTCAACACACACCCGGCGTCACACTTATCAAATCAGGACTGATGGTGGAGGCTCCCACATGAATGTGTTGTTAGGAGGAACATCTTTTACTGCAGATTAAAGTAGTTTGGTTTCTCTTAAACCAACATAATCTGAAAAAGTAACTGTAGTAGCCTCCATGTCCCTGTTTTTTATTTGATTACATAATGAGGAGGAATTTTATGGACAAATGAAGTCAGAACTGCATAGGAGGCTCATCAGAGCAATACCCCTGTCAGGGGCGGATTTAGGAAATGTGGGGCCCTAGGCAGAGGGCCCTCTGACCACCATCAGTAGACAATGCAGGTGAAGTGTCTTGCCCAAGGACACAACGACACTGAAAGTCGGAGTCGGGGCTTGAACCGTCAACCCTTCGATTTCAGGGCAAACTCCTACATCCGACGCCACTGTTGCCCGTGTCGAGAAATGTAAATAGAATAGACATCCATTATCTGTTCTAGGTTGTGTCCCTCTCTTCTTGTCCCTTTTCTTCTTGTTTTCCTCTCTATGTTTTGTACTCAGCTGACTTTTCATGCTGTCTCTAAAGGAATGAAAGATTTTTTCCAAGCACTAAGCTCACTTAGCTGATTGCTCCTTCCTGTGTTTCCAAAAAGGCCAAAGTAAATAACCCAGTCCTTCTTTTCACTGTAGACAAGCCATGATCTGCTTATCTGTTCTCCATTTTTCATTTGGATGAAATAATAGCTGCATGAATCATGACAGCAGACAAGATAGAGGAGAGCAGGAGGGGGGGTTACCAATCTACTCGCTCTGGAGAGCAGAGTTCGCTGCTTTTAGATGTTGTCTCCAAAGTCTCCAGTAGCAGAAAAAAGTCTCTAGATTTGGCGCTAGGAGCTTTTTAGAAATCAAAGTGCTAGAGGGGTCTGAAAAGTGGCTAAATATAGCGACTAAAGCGCTAAGTTGGCAACACTGCTCTTTGCATGGTTTGTTTTCAAATGGTTTGCTGCTGTCTGTTTGGACCTTTCTGAACATGTGCAGCAAATGGACTGATCCAATATGGTGGACACTGAGGGGGGGGCAGAGACACACTTAATATTATCAGCGTTCTGATAATATTAAGCAACTGCCTAATGGTAACCCCCCCCCCCCGGTTCACGTTCTGCTCAGATGTTTAGCAGTTCTGAATAAGAATATGTGAACTCTAGAAGAGCAGAGAGCTTCCTGCAGGTGCAGCGGTTTTATTTTAAGCCCCCAAGACAAGCTGATGTCTCCCAGAGGTTTGCATGATGGGGGTGTCCTTGTCCCTTCAGCTCTGGCTATGGTATGCTGCCCTACCAGCATGAATGGGAGCTTTGGAAAGGATTTCAAAGTCCACCTTTAATAGACAACAAACTGCACCAAAGAACAGAGTCTACCAGAGCAGACGGTTCATCTTAATAAAGCTCAGCTTCTTCAGTGTTTGAATCAACAGGCTCCCCGTCTTCTTTCAGTCCGCTGTGGAGAGCCTGACCTCTTCTGCCATCATCTGCTGACGTAACAGCATCAGAGCTAATGGCTGAAGAAGAAGAAGTTCAAGGAACTCATCTGGAACATCTGGAGATCTTAGTTTAATGAGAAAAACTCTTCATAAAAACGAGAAACTTATGGACAACAGTGAGAATCGTCTTCATCATCTTCATCAGATCCCCGCATCAAAGGCTTCTCCTTTTATATTCGGTTTAACTTGAATTTAATTGATTTTAAACTAATTCATTCAGAATCCATTGCAGCTTATATCAAAAATCATCTTTTTTTTATCTTTAATAAAATGAAATAGCTCACAGTATTTGTTCTGTATTATTTTTGACATTGAAAATAAACATTCCTCAAATAAAGTCTGTTGTTAGAGCTAACCATTAATCCCATTAAGATTGCAGCTTTGGTGGGTCTTTATTTGTGAAACTCTGAAAACTATCCAGCCACTCTAAGAACAGCTTCTCATTGGGATTCTATGCTTCTCAGCGTTTCTGAAGTTAAATCCAAACTATTCAGAAAAGTTGTGATCGGCCAACAGCACCCAGCCACCGGCTCAGCCTGCATCACAGTAACGTTCAATAAATCCCCCCCTGCTTTAATGTCTCATGCAGGAAAAACCCAGAGAACCAAAGGATGGTCACATTTCCAGCTCTTTAACCACAACTTCCTGCATAATCTCCTGAGGACCATCAGCCGGCTCTGAATCTGAGCTAAATGTGTTGGTTTGGATCATGGATCAGGAGGTAGAGCCGATCCGGAAGGCGAGCGGATCACTTCCTAATGAAGTGACTTTAGGCAAACACTGAATCTCACGCCTGATGTTCTGATCGACGTGTTAAAAAAGATGCTTCCTTCCAAAGTTAGAAACCCACTGAATGAAGGCGCTGTGGTGAAGATGAACGGCTGAATAAGAACCGCTTTGCAAAGTGTTCCTGGCACTACAGGTATAAACCACCTTTACCAGGGTGGACTAAAGGCGCACGCATGAGGAGCCATTTTAAGGATGCCTTGCTGAGGCTTGTTAACATTTCAAAGCTTGAGGAGAACAGCTTCTGTCACCGTTTCACAAAGATCTGAGTCAGAAGGAGGCAGAAACAGAAAGTCACACCACTAATTGTTAAGGGGTTTCCAGCTACAACCTGTTTTAGGAATTACTTATATTGCTTACCCAAACCTGCTGTGCATAAATTAACACGTCACTCAGAAGATGCTAAAATGGGAACAAAAGCCACAGTTTAAAAAATCCAGCAGAAGAAATCAGAGCCTTAGAGACAGGCTAAAAGATTCATTTTCTGCTCAAAATAAGGAATTTGGGATTGAAAGTAAAAACATATTAACAGTTCACTGATTGCAATTAATGTTAAAAACAGTTTTTAAGGGTTAACCTGCTGCCATCTATTTTATAAGCTGTTAATGAGGGAGCAGGACAGACTGACAGAGAGATTTATAAAGAGACTTGAGAATGTGGCTGTTCTGGATCTGAACAGCTCATTACCCAAATGTATGACAATCACATGATAAGCTTAAGGAGAGGGCCGTCTGGAGAAGCATCATCTAAAACTATGAACTTCACTCTTTTAATTCACCAACATAAAAGAAAAATATCGAGCCCAGATTTACAGCAATAAACCAACAAACTCCATTTATGCAGATTATTACAGGCCAGTGCTCTGCTGCAGGATCTTCTGTATATTATATATATATATATATAATATATATTATATATATATATATATATATATATATATATATATATATATATATATATATATATATATGTATATATATGTATGTATGTATACCAGAGATGGCAAAAGTACTCACTTTCTGTACTTAAGTAAAAGTACAGATACTTGTGTTAAAAAATACTCCGGTAAAAGTGGAAGTACTGATTAAACTTCTTTACTCAAGTAAAAGTAACAAAGTACAGGCTTGTAAATTTACTTAAAGTATAAAAGTAAAAGTAGAAACCACTTTTTTCATGCCGTTGCCTACATTTTAAATGGATGTCTGCCAATAGGACTAGATCTCCGTTGTGTTCATTTTCAATCATCTCGTCGTCCATACTACTATGCTAACGCCACCGCCACCAAGCTGCAATGATTTGCCACGAATGAATTCCGCCGAATCTGTCGATTCATCTTGTAGTGGTGCGTCAAATGCAACGTAGATTCCCATCCAATTAGATTGAATTTGGTATTGATGACGTGAAAAATAATAACGGTAACTCCATTGAAATGATTCAAAACTAAAGTAACGAGCCAATTTTTTAAAATGTAAGGAGTAGAAAGTACAGATATTTGTGTAAAAATGTAAGGAGTAGAAGTAAAAAGTCGCCATAAAAAAAAGTAGTAAAGTAAAGTAAAAATATCAGAAAAATCTACTTGAGTACACTAACAAAGTATTTGTACTTCGTTACTTCCCATCTCTGTGTATGTATATATATATATATATATATATATATATATATATATATATATATATATATATATATATAAAAAGAAAGACTCTTCTTCACCCATGGTGGGCGGTCCCTCTTTTCCCTCCAAGCTCAGGTCGTCTACCAGAGGCCTGGGAACTTATATAAACATCAGGGATGGAAAGTAATGAATTACATTTACTCAAGTTACTGTAACTGAGTACTTTTTATGATTAATTTGTAATTTTCTGAGTAGTTTTTGAAATATGTAATTTTTACTTTTACTCGAGTAAAATTTAACCTAAGTAGTTTTACTTTGCTACATTTAAAACCCCCTCATGTTACTGAGTAAAAAAATTAATAAATAAAATACTGATGGTGAAAAAATGAAACGCGGCCCTGCCTTGCATTTACCCTTCGTATCGTCTCATAATCCAGCGCTGCGCTTCGGAAGATGGCAGTTGCTAATCACAGTTAGGGAGTATGGATGAGGAAAGGCCTGAAGAGGAAACATTCTGGAGACGAAAGCCAGAAAAACTCTTGGCCATATTTGGAAGGATTATTTGTTTTCAAATGCACAAAAGGGAACAATGTGATAATGCAGAGCAACATGTGGCTGCGCAGCAAAACGGAGCTTTCGACTTTTAAAACATCAACATCTAATTTACGAAAACATGTGGCAGTAAGTTAGTTATCATGGTGTCTGTTGGACAGTAGGATTGAACATAATTTGCCCTTCATGTTTCAGGTAGTGACTGTCCTTCTGCTGTGAGGAAGTATGTTCTTTAGCCCAGCTGATCGTTTGCAGTGTGGATGTCCACCTAAATACGCCTTGAAATCGATTAAAACACCTTCTGCTCATTTCCATTCATGACTCATCCTTTTTTTGCTTTAAATAACTCAAAGTAACTAAGTAACTTTTACTCAAATTACATTTTAAATGAAGTAATTTTGTACTTTTTCTTGAGTAAATTTGGAGATGGGTAGTTTTACTTTTACTCTGAGTAGAATTTAGGCAAAGTAAAGATACTTTTACTCAATTACAATTTTTTAGTACTCTTTCCACCTCTGATAAACATTTGCTGAATCACCAATTTCCTGCCATGACTGGTATTCATTGTAACTGAGTTTATTCATTAGCACCAGTTCACATTCTCAATGCACAGAGACGATGTCATTCAATCACACAGTCAGGTTTGGTAAAACGTTTCTATCTAAGAAAAAAAAAACAGCCTATTGAGTCACTGACTTGGAGGACTTGCTCCTCCTTGATGAGTTTGCAGCAACGATATTGGATCGTATTTTGTTGTTGACTCTGTAATAATCCCTGACAATGAGCAGTGGAAGGAAAAACTCCCTTTGAACAGGAAGAAACCTCCAGCAGAACCAGGCTCAGTGTGAGCGGCCATCTGCTGAGGCCCACTGGGGTTCAAGGAGACAGAAGCAGACGTAGAAAAAGAAGCATAGATACAAAAGGCAACTGTCAACCAGCTCCACAGGCGGCCCCGTCCAGGAAACACACAGCCAGGCAGACGAGCTCCGAGCCAGCTCCCATGTCAGAGGATGAAGAGAGCACATCCAGTTAGTCACAGTCAGAGAAACAGGACTACACTGGAAAACAGGCCAAGCTCCAACATCTAGAAACAAAGGTGTTGATGGCAGCTGGTGGAGATGACAAATACTGCAGAATAGGAGAATAGAGATAGAATGAAGCAGATTGTCGTCCTGCAGCCTCAACCTTTCCCACCGAGCAAAAATTGGTTTACGTTAAAACGTCTATATTTGGTTGAAAAGCAAAAGGTGAAAAGCTGTAATTTTCAGATTGTTGAAAAGACGTTAAAAACTGGTTTGTAACGTCTATTAATGTCGCATTGGACTAAAGTGGGACTAAATCCAACCGACCAATCACAGCGAATTTTCAGCATCTATTTCTGGACTGAATCCAGTCTATGACAGACCGACCAGATTTAGCCTGAAAACCAAGGTCAGCATGAGGTCTGGTGTTTTTAGGGGGACAGCAGCATAAATATGGGAAAAGCTCAGCATAATCTAAAGGTTTGCATCAGTATGACCAAAGTAAAGCCAAGGAGAAACGTTTGCAGACTGAATTCTCAGGACTGTTCAGGTCATTGAGTGATGACTCAGCAATATCAGTAATAAGATTCTTATTAAAATTGTATTTAAATGGAATCATTACAAAAACAGAAATTATTGTAGAACTTGTATTTGTTTTTAACCGTATCCAGGATGGAGTAGCAGGATCAGTAGCTGCAGCAGAGAAGCTCAGACTGTTCCCTCCGTAGAAGAGTCTAAGGCGGGAAAAACACCTTTTCACCACAGCTTATCCACACAATGCTAATATTTCCACACAATGCTAATTCTAACATGACTTTCTCTTCTCATCTCACCCAGGCAACATGAGAGATATACAATATATATATATATATATATATATATATATATATATATATATATATATATATATATATATATATATATATATATATATATATATATATATATATATATATACACACTACTTGCTGCTTAAAAGTCATTGACCTTCTTGACCTCTGCAAACACTGAATGACTGAACTCCTAATTTTTTTTAGGCCACCACTCTGCTGAACTAAAGGCCAATTTTAGATTTTCTGCAAGTCTGCAAAGTGCATTTCATCTCTACCTGCCTTCGCACAATAATCAGCGGTGAACAAAGGCAGAAGAGGCGTAGCGGCTGATTGCAGTAGCCTCATTATGTTAACCTTTCTAAAGTATCGCCTCCATTCACTGACTTTGTTAGGCTTACAATTCTATCAGCATAATTATAGACAAGATGTCCTCTCATCCCTCAACTGTGTCCTCATCCTCTCCAAGGGTCGAATCCGCCGCCAGTTATTGTGTATATTTAATCATTAACTCCGGGTCAGTTGTTTCACATCTTAATTCTTTAATATATGCTGCTGATAAAGAGGTGCTGACTGATTACTGAGCATAACCTGCTCTGCCTAAAACACAGAACTATACATCATGTCTGAGCGTATTTACATTATATAAAAAGTTTAATTAAAAAGGAGTGGAAAATTATGTCTTTAACAAAAATAAAAACATGGAGATTATCACATCATGAAGTAACAGTCTAGTGAAACCCAGCAAAGTATTAATCATATCATATATGATATAGTGACATTAATCTAAATCACTGCATCATATCATAGGAGCCATTCAAATTTTCCCCACTTTGATAGAAACAAACATTGACTTCTAGAAACTTTATCTCTTTCTTAAAGCGTTTTCCTTAGAAGTTTCAATAGAGGTTATTTGATGTGTGTCTTTGAGCAGCTAAATGATCCTTTTCCTCAGCATTCAAACCTTGATAAGAACAAACAGCAGGCCCCCGCCCACAGAAGGAGAGCAACACTAATGACCTGCCGCCTAAAAGATCAAAGCATGTTGATATTATCCTGCTGCTGAGATTAAACTATTTCGCAATAGTTGTGTTTCCATTAAATAGGAAATAAAACTAACATTAAAAAAGTGTGTTTGCAGGATGTCAGCTGATCAGCTTCTATCAGCTGGTATGACCTGAAGTCGTGTCTAAAGTCTTTCACAGTTTCAGCAGGTCATTAAAAGTCATTAAAAGTCATAAAATGCGATTATAGTGCTTTATTTAAAAAAAAAAAAAAACATTTAAAAAAATATCAGATATAAATGGTTCTGGTGCTGCGTGGAGCTGCTTCCGGTTGATCGTAAAACCGTTTGTTAGGAAAAGAAGCGCGAAGCGGAGAAAAGGCTAGAGAATGGAAAAAATGCAAATTTTAACAAAAGTGGATGAAAAATGAGGAATTCGGAACATACAGCCATGTTTAATTATATAAAACATTATTAACACCATTATTTATATATATATATATATATATATATATATATATATATATATATATATATATATATATATATATATATATATATATATATATATATATATATATATATAATATGAGAGTGATGGGTACATGTTGATGGCATTAAAGTTATTTCTGAAAACATTAAAGGAGAATTAAAAAGCATTAAATTAGAGTTACCTATGAATTCTGCCACTGCAGTTATGCAAAAAATGACCGTAAAATGAAAAAGGTTTTAAGTGAATAAGATTATTCTTATTTTTTGTTCCAATGAAGGGAATTTATTTTCCTGATTGCATCTTTGATGGTGGATGGAAGCACTGCTGGCAGAAGCTTTACTGTTTTTATGCTAAATGATCAAACTTGTCTTGGATTCATTCTGCAAATAGAATATGAAATGTAGAACTTACGGAGATGGTTCAGCCTCAAACAAACTTTTTTCTATAGTGGTGCAAGATATTACAACCTGATGCTGAATCCTAATAAAGAAAACTGAACTCCAGTAACTAAACTAATGTGAAAGAAACGTTCTGATTCATTTTTCACATCTCTGGCCTATTTATGGTGGAGTTAGTGACTCATTCTACTCACACCTTCACTTGCATCATTTCATTCCTCTCCTATTGCACGTTAAGCCTCCAGGATTTAGAGCGCGACTCTCTTTGCTGCAGCTCCTCATTCAAAGCACTAAGCAGTATTAGGCTTCATCCATGCAGTTAAGACCACTATCAGAGTGTCATCCAGCTTCTAATTGTTGTGGCTCAGTTAGTTAAGACAGACTGAGAGGCTGAAGGAGACAAAAACTCTGGAAACTGATCATAATGCGGCTCTGAGCATTAAATGGGTTCTGATGCTTAAAAACCAGCAAAGAAGTAAAGACAGCCTCAGGAGCAAGTCACACAAACTGCATGCTACTCCCTCTGCATACAGGGAAGAAAAGGACAAAAATAACACTGAGTTCAAGATGAAAAGTTGTTAAAAAAAATAAATAAATGCAGAAGGTGAAAGATAGGAGAAATGAGAAAAAGATGCGGGGAAAATGTGATTGGCTGCAGGAGAAGATGAAAATGAGACAGACCCAAGGGAGAGACGGAGAGAGCCATCATCTTTAAGTAACAAGGGTTCTTGTCTTATCCCTACCTCACACACACACACACACACACACACACACTTCCTCCTTCTTAGTCACTCAGTCACCACGGCAACAGAGCAGAGGGTAAATCGCCACAGCAATTGCCCTAGGACGTGCCATGCATGGGAATGTTGGGTGCCTGCTGCCACCACAGACACACACACACACACACACACACGTTCTGCTATATGTAGTGAGGACCATGTGTTGACTCCTATTGGCTTCGATTGATTTTAGGTCATTTTCAACCCTTTCTTTGCCCTAACCCTAAAACTAAAACTAATCCTAAAACTAAAACTAACCCTAAAACTAAAACTAACCCTGACCATTACCAATGCATACGTCACCCTAACTATTACCCAATTAACACCTTAGCCCTAAACCTAACCATTAGCAAAATAGATTGTAAGGACTTTGCAACAACTGGTCCTCACACTGAGGGCTAGACAGGGACACACACACACAGCCATGAAAAACCTTCCTGAACCCCCAAAGGCAAAAACAATAACCTCAATCGTATACAGAATATACGGCCTGCATATTTATCCAAACAGATATATTTTAATCTATCTATAACGTTATAGTGAAAGCCGTAAACTGACAGAAAGCTGTTTAATTTGCTCTTTGATGCGGTTTCATATTTCTGGTCTTCCTAGTTGTCAGATTTTTCTTCAGGATGTTGCTTCATATTTATTGATTCCATTAGAAGTTGCATCGTTTTACGTTGCTTCGTCTTAAAAGCCGAGCCAGACAGGTCGACACGTCGGAGGCGGCTGGTATGAAGTTTGAAAAGTTTTACAACCCACGGATGTTTTGAGGTGACAGCGGCAGATTAAACACCTGCTTCCTAATGGATCCACCAAACAAGACTGGAATTACAAGATTAAGAAATATAACCTGGAAAAGCGTGATTATTATTAATGCTGGGCGTATAAATGCATCAGATAAACATTGTAGACTGTGATACCTGTTAAGTTATTCTTGATCCATGCAGTTGTTTTCGTTTCCATGGAAATTATTTCTAAAACCATAATAAGGCTTTGGTTTAGTCCCCTCTATAAACCTGGACTCAACACTAATCCAGAGATTTGAGAAGGTTTCAATGGATGGGAAGCAAAATGTCTTCAAACTTGGAAAACTTGTTTTGTTTTTTTAAGTTTATTAACATTGTTGGTAAGAGGAAAAATAATATGTAAAATGTGAACCTTAAGAGTTAAATGTAAAGCGGTTTGAAGTCGTGTCACTTTATTTTCTACCTTGCTGTATATTCTGGCATTAAATGGGCCTAAAGACGAAGAAATTAGCATTTTTAGACCCTCAGAGGCAAACACTACAACACAACAGCCTGTATGGCAACACATTTAGAGATTTAATAGAGCTTAATGTTTACTTTGCTTCTCATCATATGAATATGCAGAGTCTGATATTTGAGTAAAGTCATCAAAAGGTTTATCTTTCACACGATTCATGCTAAATTTGCTCACAGTACTTTAGACTAGCTAGAATAAAATATATCTTCACCTCGAGCCAAACAACAGAAGGTGGAATTAAAAAGGTAATTAAGCTTTAACTTTGGGGGTTTTTCTGAAACAAAATAAATTTTTCATATAAGTCCATGAAACAAAAGCATTTGATGATTTCTTATAGATTGTTGCTTAGAGCTGCGGCTTACATGCATGGGTCACCCGCTTCCTTCATGTTAAAGAGAAAAAATAAAGACTAATTTAAACCCTGACAGGAAATGACCTCACTATCATCAACATAAAGTCATAGAGAGATTTATCTAACGGTGGATAATCAACGCGCAGGAGGGAAGAATACTGTCTGATCTTAGTTTCAGGGTTTAGAGCTGGTTCCTGGGGTCTTTAAGGTGTTTTATCTGCTGAAGGTTCCCAGTGCTGCTCAGAGAGGGTCAGACCACATGGAGAAACCTTTCCTCAGCAGCTTTTTATAATTCCCTGGATCAACCGTTATTCAGCCTTTGTTTCAGACTGAATCCGACTGAAGGAACAGAATTTGGAACCAGATGGCGGATAATTGGCTATGCTTCTATTAAATGCATCTGGAGGATTTTATTTTGATTCTAGGTTATAAATCTCTATAAAAAAGAGTGGAACTTAACGGCGTCATGAGGAAGAGTGACACCTTTGGTTAGAAATTCTTAAAAATGCTGAAAGTGTAATGGTTACCAAGGTGACGGTGTAGAAAAGACGTTATGCTGAATAATATGTGGAGGAGAGCAGCGTTCATGTTCCTTGAGAAACAAACACAAAAGAGAAATCAGCTTCAAAGTGAACAGTAGATAAGAGCTCTTTGGGCCTTGAGGGAATTGCTTGGGCTCACAAACAGCATAACAGACTCTGCTGAAGACTAAACAGGTGTCTTCCTCTTAGAGGTTTCTAAAGCACTCTGCTCCTCATGCTCTTTGTCGTCTAAAGCCGTGGCTGTTTAGGGAAACCTTTCCCTCAGCACGAGCTTCATCACATTCAACTCTATAAGAGAGCAATGCACCAACTATGGAGGGATTCTCTTTATAAGAGTCTCCAGCTGCCTTTTAAGGCCAAAAGGCATACTCTAGGTGTAATAGATCAAAAAGTGAAACCACTGAGCAGGACAAACCGCTCTTAACTGCACCTCAAGTGCCTGGGAACGATCCACCGGGGGGGGGGGGAAACAGAGGTTTACACAGCCAACAGGTTTACAGTCGCTGCACAAGCCTGACCTTTAACAGCTGCTACTCAATTACAGCACAAACTAATCTTAGCATTTCTCTCTGAACTTTCCTTTAAATGACATCTTTCCATCCGTGTCTCTGTGTTCAAAGCCCCGTTTGGATGAAACTATGCTTTGAAGGAACAGCTTCATCGGGACGCGTCGTCCTTGTCGCTTCGTATTAACGCTCTGCTTATTCAGGTGGCGGAGAATCAATTCATTATCGCTTAGACACCATTAGTTTCAGTGACTCTCCTCCGAGCAGGAAAACAATCCTCACTGTGAGGCCTTCATTAGCTCACTATTTTAAAGACTATTTTCATCTGGATACTGTTTGAATTACTAATAATAAGTGGAGTGGTGAAGACCCCCCCCCCAGCTTTTAATTATGTCAATTTGAGTAGGCGGCGGGTAAAAACATGAACACAACTTCTTTTACCCAAAAAGCTACAACATCATAGTTAACAACAAAAACATAAACCCATGGATGGTCAACCCCCCCACCCCCCCGATGATCAGACGCATTTATCATCACTGTCAGATCTGACCTCACATGACCCAGATCACCTGACCCCTGACCTCACATGACCCAGATCACCTGACCCCTGACCTCACATGACCCAGATCACATGACCCAGATCACCTGACCCAGATCACATGACCCAGATCACCTGACCCCTGACCTCACATGACCCAGATCACATGACCCAGATCACCTGACCCCTGACCTCACATGACCCAGATCACCTGACCTCACATGACCCATATCACCTGACCTTACATGACCCAGATCACATGACCCAGATCACATGACCCCTGACCTCACATGACCCAGATCACATGACCCCTGACCTCACATGACCCAGATCACATGACCCCTGACCTCACATGACCCAGATCTAAAATCATCCATCTTCCTCCGCTTATCCAGGGTCGGGTCGCGGGGGCAGCAGCCTAAGAAGGGAGGCCCAGACTTCCCTCTCCCCAGCCACTTCTTCCAGCTCTTCAGGAGGAACCCCAAGGCGTTCCCAGGCCAGCCGAGAAACATAGTCTCTCCAGCGTGTCCTGGGTCTTCCCCGGGGCCTCCCCCGGTGGGACGTGCCCGGAACACCTCACCAGGGAGGCGTCCAGGAGGCATCCTAACCAGATGCCCGAGCCACCTCAACTGGCTCCTCTCGACGTGGAGGAGCAGCGGCTCTACTCGGAGTCCCTCCCGAATGACCAAGCTTCTCACCCTATCTCTAAAATGATAATTTTACGCATTCACACATTTACAGAAAAAAAGAAAACTTAACTTTTGCAAACATGGAAACAATAAGAACCAGAGAAGCTGTTTACTTTGGAGGATTTTAGGAGGTTTGTTTGTGTTGAATGTTGAGATTATGCAGCCTACTTCATGCTGTCAGACGGGTTCACTTCTAGATTCTCCAGATCAGAAGGTCGTTAGGCCAATATGTGTGGAATTACGGTCATAATCAGAGTAAGAGTGACTTTTATGCACAAATAAGAAGTTTCCCTTCACTTTTTATCACTCAGATGAAATTAAGATTAGATAAATATATAAAACTTCAGAGGAAAAGAAACATTATCCAACAGCAGTGTGCTCATGTGTGAGTTTCTGTTTACAGTGAAAAGCAGGTTGTGATGGTGCACTACGCCCGTTTGTTTCCCAGAAGGCAGCTGATTACTGTCAGGTTCATGATGCTCATCAGAGAAACAGATTTAAGCAACAAAAACTCTTCTGTTCTGACAAACAACAATCTGTGAGGTCAATTCAAATTAAGAGTCAAACAGATTTTTGGTCAGTAGAGACAGTTTAACACAACAAACCAACTAAATGTTTGCTGAGTAGAAAATGATCATCGCTGTGAAAAGCTGGACGTCCTGAGTTGGTGCAGAAGGTAAAGGTCAGTTCTGGGCCTAAATCAGAACCACATCAGATTCCCAGACCGGATCCTGGGAAGAAGACGTGATCCACAGTCGGAGCAAAGATGTTTGGGAAGATGAGGAGAGGCTGCGTGGAGGAGCTTCATCTGGAACCTTTATTTCCCACAGTATTGAGCAGAAATCCACCTCCTGCCTGCATGCAGACTGGTCCTGCATCAGACCATCAACAGTTCATCATCTCATAACTCAGAGGTTTCAGACTTTCTCTTCTTTTGCTAATGATTTAAAACAATCAGGCATCAAACTGAGCATCCAGAGGGTGGGTTGGGTTTTTAAAGTGGGATCTTCAAACCAAACCTGAATCCACAAAGAACAGAGCTGATCTTCCATCTGTTTAAGGTTCCGCTAACCTTAGCACGCCCTGCTAGCACTGCTAATAGGAGCCCTTCCAACAATCAGGGTCTCATCTGCAGGCAGTCTGTCAATATTGCAGTAATATTTTAGACTTATTGCGTGAGAGACCAAGAAACAAAGGTAAAGAATGAATATCTAACAGCTAATTTTACGTCAATATAAGTCTGCAGAAACACAAAGAATAAGGTCTAAATAAACCGCATTAAACTTTTCTTTCTCCTAGAAATAATTAAACATTAATTCATAATCAATATCAGAATTGTTTTATATGTAAAATACTAACACCTTTAAACAGTGGCAGAGTGGGGGCGCTATGGAGGGGCCATTGCATCGGGGCTGATAGTGTTCCAGACATCTGGTGATGCACCAAGCAACCAGTCGCTTCAGTCACTACAGGCAGAGAGTTTACTGAAAAAGTTAAAATCAATCCGCTGGACTTTGTTTCCACGTTTGAAGACGTTTCACTTCCCATCATGGAAGATTTTTCAATTCAAAATGTCAGAAATAGTGTTTCCATTTTTAATTGAAAAAGCTTCCTGGATGGGAAGAGAAACGTCTTCAAACGTGGAAATAAAGTCCAGCGGATTGATTTTAACTTTTTTGAATAACTATGACCTGGATGACTGAGAACCTTCTCCAGCATGAGGACAGAGATCATGTTCATGCCTCTAGATCCTCCAGCACCCGGTCTGCAAGCTACGTTCTCTAATTAAGGAAAAAATCACAATAATAACAAAAACATAAGAGCACAAATGGAAACCAAATGGCAACTAGATATTTTTCACAGATATTTAGAACTGCTAAAACTATTTTCTCCATAGTTTGAACTGAGAGACAATATCAATAAACTGTACAGCAACATTTTACTTTAACAGCAATTAAAGGAATAGTACACCCAAAACATGATTAGCCTTCATTTTCTACTCACCCCCATGCTGAACAACACTCTGGAGTACTTTTTTGATATCTCAAATGCATCTGGAGATCTGGGAGGCTTCTTGCTGTCTGCTGACATTCAAATAATGGAGGTCTATGGCGCCCGAGGCAGAAAGGTCCATAAAAGTCCACAAAAAACGTGTCAATATTCCTCCATACTGCTCGTCCAATGTATTCCAAGTGTCCTGAGTGGGTAGCGTCCAGAATTTACTCGAAACGAAGTCCTTTAGAATGTTTTTAGAGCATAAACAGTAGTGTATAGGATTTCCTGAAAGCGAGTTCACGAGTCTACGGAAACCGCGGCAGACCAAACCAGATGAAAGTGCGCATTCAGCTCGGCAAAGAACTCATGCTCTTCCTCAACACTGAAGTCCTCAGACATTTTTCTTTCGTTGTTTCTTTCTTTGCACAGGTAAACAGCACATTTCTTCTTCTACGCTTGCATTATCGGCAGAGCAGACGCTGAATGCGCGCTTTCATCTGGTTTGGTCTGCCGGCTTCCGTAGCGTCGTGAACGCGCTGGCGCGCGCTTTCAGGAAGTCCTGTACACTAATGTTTATGCTCTAAAAACATTCTAAATGACTTCGTTTCGAGTAAATTCTGGACGCTACCCACTCAGGACACTTGGAATACATTGGACGAGCAGTATGGAGGAATATTGACACGTTTTTTGTGGACTTTTATGGACCTTTCTGCCTCGGGCGCCATAGACCTCCATTATTTGAATGTCAGCAGACAGCAAGAAGCCTCCCAGATCTCCAGATGCATTTGAGATATCAAAAAAGTACTCCAGAGTGTTGTTCAGCATGGGGGTGAGTAGAAAATGAAGGCTAATCATGTTTTGGGTGTACTATTCCTTTAAAAAGTGCAGATACTAATATTTCATTAAACCCAAACATTCACATTTACTCAAAATTCAAACCAAAACACCCGAAAAAGCAAAAAACAAAAAAAGGGTGAAATGAGCCCACAGCAAAAAAAATAAAAGAGGAAATAAGAGCAAAAGCAGCAGCAGCCAGTTTTTCCTGTCTTGATAAAAAGCAGCTCTGCTGGATGTGACTCTGCTGTTTGCGAGGGGCTCTAAGTAGTAAATGGGGTGTCTGTGGCTCAGGTGCCAAAGCAGGTGGCTGCTAATCACAGGGTTGTTCGATAACCGCTTAGTCCTGTCCACACACAAGACCCCCAGTTGTTCCTGATGGCAGGAAAGTGCTTTGAGTGGTCTGACATGATTTGTGTGAGTGAATAAACAAAAAACACACAACCAACAACAACCCAGGGTAGAAATGTTATAATAATGCTTTATCTTCCAGCAGATTCTGTTGGAAATGGATTTTCTTTTTATGCATCTTTCACTGAATGCAGGAGGCTGAACTGAAGATAAGGAATTTTTCATAAAAAACACAGGAGTGCAGGAAATGTCCAATTTCCCTTCGTTTGTGGAGGTGATGAAGAAAGAGTAACGCCTACAAGCTCCAACCATCGAGAAACAAAGAAAAGTTTGTCTTCTTTCAGCAGCAGCTTCTCCTTTGGTACTTTCTAGCAGCTTTAGATTGAAGGAGCACGGAGGGGGGGGGGCTAAAAGGGGCCTGCTCACACTAATTGCCTAAGCTGTAGATCAATATCTCAGTTAAGAAGGAAAGACCAAAGCTCTGTGATGAAAGAGCCGATGGATCCCAGGGGTTTGAATCGTCCCCTGGATTTAAATTCGTCACTTTTAGAAGGTTTGCTTAGAGCAGTTTCTACACGTCCTCAGTCAGGCGCCACCAAGGCAGGCATTACGCATCTTTAAACTTTCCCATCCTTACATAAAGTTTGAAACAACGCAGCTTTATGAGGATGCCGCTGATTCCTTTCAGTCAAGAAAGGCTCTAAATGTCTTTATGGAGTTTTAATGCAAATAGAGAAGAGAAACTCTCATATGACCATTGGGCTGAGTTTTTATTCCTCTCTCCTTATTCAGAAATAAAGGTCGAGTCAGGATGGGGGCCTGAAAGGTGTCAATTATCATTATTTTTTTAAATGAGTCAAACTGCAAGAAAATAAAACGGGACGATGGACTCACTAAAATAAACCTTGGGTTGACATTCCCAACATTCCCATGAAGTAAATCTACTCCATCTTGGTCAGGGATCATGCCGTCCATAATTAACTCACCTTCACGTTCTGAAAACCAGCTGGAGGTGAGTTGAGCTTTATGCTCTGAGACTGCAGCTAAAGTTCTAACCATGGTCAAAATGAACATGCGAGTAAATCTTCCATTTGGCAAGTGAACTTCAGAGGGCTAGCAGCCGCATGGCTACTAAATGTTTCTACCACATCAGTCGTGTTTCTCACTCATCATTTTAGTCGATGCCTCTTTATGTTCCTTCGCTGGGATGACACAAACGCGGCACACCTATACACTCACACATGTGACTCGAGAACGCAACTATGTCATTTCCGTTTGCCAATAAGGAGCGTTTAGCTCACAGTTACTGAGGCAGCGGGATTATGGGGCCGTATTTAACATCAATCAACCATCCAAACGAAAACACGTCGATCTGGAGGATGAACACGCCGGACCTTCACCCCCAACATGGTGAAAAGTGGCGGTTTGGAGATGGCGGCGTTGTAGGAAACTGGCTGCACTATGATTACGAGGCTATGCTAATGATGCTAATGGCGACTGTGTGGCCAGTCTGCCAAAGATAAGAACAGAAACAACTCGTTCCTGTTGGTCAATAAAACAATGAAGCTGGAGACGATCCGTAAACAGGAGTAGAGTAAACGCCACGCGGTCTGTGTGTCAGCGTGCAGCAGACGAGCGGCGGACAGCTCCTCACCGCAAACAAATATTTCACTAAAACACAACTAACCATCATGTACCTGGCTTCTAATT
This sequence comes from Cyprinodon tularosa, assembly GCF_016077235.1. Taxonomy (NCBI): domain Eukaryota; kingdom Metazoa; phylum Chordata; class Actinopteri; order Cyprinodontiformes; family Cyprinodontidae; genus Cyprinodon; species Cyprinodon tularosa. The sequence continues at coordinate 200,291 of NW_024037887.1, forward strand.
ATTCTAAATCACAGTGGCACAGGGCGCTACCTGACAGGGCGACTAATAACAAAGATGGCGCAGGCACCGCAAGGTGGAGGCGGAGTGACGTGACCAACGGAGCAAAAAGTAGTGATCATCTGTCTGAACGGTCAGTTAACTGAGTTCACTATAAAGTTCACTATATAGTCCCCGCTCTATAGTGATTGAGGGATTTAGGGTTTAGGGCGGACAGACGGACATGATTGCCGGTATGAGCTATGACAACAGCAACTTTTAAACAGAGCCCATTTCTCCTCGTGCACGCTCTCACACACGCATTTTTTTTTTAATTGGAGAGGGTGGGTATTTTAAAAAATCCTCGACAGTACCTCTAACATGACCAAAAACTACCCATGGGGAGATGGACAGATAAGCACGGTTAAAGTGATCAAGCGGTAATATAAAATCTATAGGAAGCAGCAGAAAGGAGCAAAATAAAGCCTCATATTTTAGATGTGGGTGTTTTTCTTCTATTGTGATATTTATCTAAATGAAGTTTAACATTTGGTGAGAGCATCTGGTGTGTGTGGGCAGATCTATCTCCACAAACGCTCCAGAAAGGTTCATTGGGGATGATTTTACCGTCCAAAGATGACGATTCCAAGAACTATAGCAGACATAAACTAATTTTAGCAAGAACAAAAACTATCTAGCTGGTAAAACTGCGTTGTCTCACCAGCAATTCAAATCTTGCAAAATCATTTTCTACAGAAACTAAGCTGTTTTTGTGAAACTAAACGTCAGGAATCAGACAGTTTTAGAAGGATTTAGTTGGACACTGGTGGCGGTGGGAAGGTTGGAGGTGGTGATTGTGGGCAATGCAGGCTAACGTCCCTGCAGACTAATTGCCCAGAAGACGGCAGGGTCATAAAGCTACAAGGCGAGCAGAGTGGCAGTGAAAAGGGCCCGCTCATAGCAACATCATAAAAGCTAATTACCGTCATACAAAGAGACGCCCTGACCATTGTGTCATTTGGAAAGGAGCAGCAAGGAAAACATGCAGACTGAATGAGAGAGGGAGGAAGAGCAGGAGCATGAGTGAAAGGACCTGCAGCAATAAAGACTTAACCATTAACAATTAGTCTCCAGCACTGCTAATGAGAAAGCCCAGATAAAGCAGGCGGCTAAATTTAAACATAAGGGTTTCCATAGCATCTCTCCAGGGTTCAGCGCTCTCCCTTGGTAATAAGGCAAAGTCTTAAATGTGAGCCATAGAATGAGGCAGAGGCGTTAATACTTCCCATGGCCTCTCAGGGTAATGAAGTCTGGAGCTGGAGGAGCCTGTGGCAGCGGATAAGCTAGTTGTTGCATGGCAGATGGATTATCTCCAGAGAGAGAAGTAGAAGAGTGGTTAACGGGCAAAACAAATGCCCCACAGGTAAACTCTACACGACATATGCATCGCAGTGAGAATATATCTCATGCTTACTTGATTCCTTAATGCCAGCAATTAGAAAGAAAATGCTCCACAAAGAAAGTGGCTCTCTAAAGCCCATAAACCCCTGCTCAAGGTTCTATATATATATATATATATATATATATATATATATATATATATATATATATATATATATATATATATATACAAAAGTTTGGGGTCACATTAAAATTATGAAGAACTTTAAAAAAAAAAATTGTAACTGCACCAAAGTGCTGTACAGTTTTCATAAATAAATCAACGATAAATCTACATTTGATACATTCTCTGCAAGCAGATCCTAGAAAAGTAATCGTTTCTTCTATTGGGTTCCCTTTGTGCCAAAAAAGTGTTCATGTACACTACCGTTCAAGAGTTTGGGGTCACATTGAAATGTCCGTATTTTTGAAGGAAAAGCTCTGTACTTTTCAATGAAGATAACTTTAAACTAGTCTTAACTTTAAAGAAATACACTCTATACATTGCTAATATGGTAAATGACTATTCTAGCTGCAAATGTCTGGTTTTTGGTGCAATATCTCCATCGGTGTATAGAGGCCCATTTCCAGCTACTATCCCTCCAGTGTTCTAATGGTACAATGTGTTTGCTCATTGGCTCAGAAGGCTAATTGATGATTAGAAAACCCTTGTGCAATCATGTTCACACATCTGAAAACAGTTTAGCTCGTTACAGAAGCTACAAAACTGACCTTCCTTTGAGCAGATTGAGTTTCTGGAGCATCACATTTGTGGGGTCAATTAAACGCTCAAAATGGCCAGAAAAAGAGAACTTTCATCTAAAACTCTATTCTATTCTTGTTCTTAGAAATTAAGGCTATTCCATGTGAGAGATTGCTAAGAATTTGAAGATTTCCTACAACGGTGTGTACTACTCCCTTCAGAGGACAGCTAATCCGTCCAAATCTTTATCAACATGAAATAGAGACGGAAAAACTTTTACATTTTAAATCCCTCTAATGTCAAATTTCAGGTTTACTGTAGATAGAATAAAAATTACCAGCAGCGACAGGAAATGAAGAGAAAATTCATTTTTTTAATACTTCCCCTTCAGCAAAATGCCAAACAGGAAGTAAAGAGAGGATGATGTCACTGATTAGGGTGACCTGTCCTGTTATTCTACATTTATTTCCGTTTGTTTTATACGAGGTGAAATTTGCTATGAATCCTTCACAGTTATTAAGCTACACTAACTTTTTGTTCTCTCTATTTTCTGAAGATTAAAGCTGGTTCTGGTACCTTTGAAGAAAATGCATGAGGTAGCAGAGTTATGGTAGAAACTTAGGAAAAGGTGGAAAATGAGATTTGTGAAGGAGTTACATGCCTTTCCTTCTCAGTACAACCGTAACACAAAGAAATGTGTGACAGAAGGCCTAAGAAGTGGACCTGCGTCCAGCAGTGAGCCAGCAGATTCTTTGATGGTGACATCCTGGAGAGACGGCAGAGGAAGCAATTTCCAGCAGGCCTTGGCTGCAATGTGAGGGCAATGAGGTTTGAAGTTGCTCATTAGCAACACCTACAGCAGCACGGAGGTACAGCTGGCAGCTGCCAGAGCGGAAATAATCGTCGGAGCATAGCTACAGGTGGCAGAAGCAGAGGAAGGAAGAAATGAAGGCCAGAAAAGTGTTTCATTTTTATTCTACAGCTGATTTAAAAAGAATCATTTTATTATTGTAATTAGGCTGGTTCTGGTTTAAAAAGAATCATTTTATTATTGTAATTAGGCTTGTTCTGGTTTAAAAAGAATCATTTTATTATTGTAATTAGGCTGGTTCTGGTTTAAAAAGAATCATTTTATTATTGTAATTAGGCTTGTTCTGGTTTGAAAAGAATCATTTTATTATTGTAATTAGGCTGGTTCTGGTTTAAAAAGAATCATTTTATTATTGTAATTAGGCTTGTTCTGGTTTGAAAAGAATCATTTTATTATTGTAATTAGGCTGGTTCTGGTTTAAAAAGAATCATTTTATTATTGTAATTAGGCTGGTTCTGGTTTAAAAAGAATCATTTTATTATTGTAATTAGGCTGGTTCTGGTTTAAAAAGAATCATTTTATTATTGTAATTAGGCTGGTTCTGGTTTAAAAAGAATCATTTTATTATTGTAATTAGGCTGGTTCTGGTTTAAAAAGAATCATTTTATTATTGTAATTAGGCTGGTTCTGGTTTAAAAAGAATCATTTTATTATTGTAATTAGGCTGGTTCTGGTTTAAAAAGAATCATTTTATTATTGTAATTAGGCTTGTTCTGGTTTGAAAAGAATCATTTTATTATTGTAATTAGGCTGGTTCTGGTTTAAAAAGAATCATTTTATTATTGTAATTAGGCTGGTTCTGGTTTAAAAAGAATCATTTTATTGTTGTAATTAGGCTGGTTCTGGTCCAAAGGCTTCCACCCGTTCTTAGTGATTCCAGTTAAACGATGCTAAGTTTGCTGCAGGACCTGCTGCTCCTAATGCTCAGCAGCAGTCAGTCAAAACTTTCTGTCTGGTTTAAAACTCTGGATGTTTGTTTAATGTTGACTGATTAGATTAAACATTTTGTAAAAATGTGGTACGAAAACGCAGATTCCCTTGATCTGCTTCCCTGGATCCGATTCCCTGGATCTGATTCCCGAGATCTGATTCCCTGGATCTGATTCCCTGGATCTGATTCCCTGGATCTGATTCCCTGGATCTAATTTTCTGGATCTGCTTCCCTGGATCTGATTCCCTGGATCTAATTCCCTGGATCTGATTCCCTGGATCTAATTCCTGTGATCTGATTCCCTGGATCTGATTCCCTGGATCTGATTCCCTGGATCTGATTCCCGAGATCTGATTCCCTGGATCTGATTCCCTGGATCTGATTCCCGGGATCTGATTCCCTGGATCTGATTCCCTGGATCTGCTTCCCTGGATCTGATTCCCTGGATCTGCTTCCCTGGATCTGATTCCCTGGATCTGCTTCCCTGGATCCGATTCCCTGGATCTGCTTCCCTGGATCCGATTCCCTGGATCTGCTTCCCTGGATCCGATTCCCTAGATCTGATTCCCTGGATCTGATTCCCAGGATCTGATTTCCTGGATCTGATTCCCTAGATCTGATTCCCTGGATCTGATTCCCTAGATCTGATTCCCTGGATCTGATTCCCTAGATCTGATTCCCTAGATCTAATTCCCTGGATCTGATTCCCTGGATCTGATTCCCGTGATCTGATTCCCTGGATCTGATTCCCTGGATCTGATTCCCTGGATCTGCTTCCCTGGATCCGATTCCCTGGATCTGATTCCCTGGATCTGATTCCCTGGATCTAATTCCCTGGATCTGATTCCCTGGATCTGATTCACTGGATCTGATTCCCTGGATCTGATTCCCTTGATCTGCTTCCCTGGATCTGATTCCCTGGATCTAATTCCCTGGATCTGATTCCCTGGATCTGATTCCCGTGATCTGATTCCCTGGATCTGATTCCCTGGATCTGATTCCCTGGATCTGCTTCCCTGGATCCGATTCCCGAGATCTGATTCCCTGGATCTGATTCCCTGGATCTGATTCCCAGGATCTGATTCCCTGGATCTGATTCCCTGGATCTGCTTCCCTGGATCTGATTCCCTGGATCTGCTTCCCTGGATCTGATTCCCTGGATCTGCTTCCCTGGATCCGATTCCCTGGATCTGATTCCCAGGATCTGATTCCCAGGATCTGATTCCCAGGATCTGATTTCCTGGATCTGATTCCCTGGATCTGCTTCCCTGGATCTGATTCCCTGGATCTGATTCCCTGGATCTAATTCCCTGGATCTAATTCCCTGGATCTGATTCCCTGGATCTGATTCCCTGGATCTGATTCCCTGGATCTGATTCCCTGGATCTAATTCCCTGGATCTGCTTCCCTGGATCTGCTTCCCTGGATCTGATTCCCTGGATCTGCTTCCCTGGATCTGATTCCCTGGATCTGATTCCCTGGATCTGCTTCCACGATTCTGCTCCTGTTCTCTGATTTATTCTCACGCTCTATCAGTACAGTGACATCATTCATCATGCAGGGATGTCATTCATCAACCAACAGTGATGTCATCACCCTGCAGTGATGTCATCACCACGCCCTCAGCTCTCACCGAGGAACCAAATCAAAGGATTTTCCTGTCCTGAGGAAGTGGGCGTTCTTGAATTCCTGTCCCTCCCTCCTCAGTGGTTCCAGTTGCCGATGTTTCGCTCTTATCCACAGGATTTATTTCTAACCATATTTGTGTCTGGGTGAATTCCCTGCTCATTACAGAAACACGTCTCTTTTTAAACACTTTCACGTTTTCACTTTAATGTTGTTATAATTTGAACTAATTTCACCAGCAGAAATGATGAGCAGTGTTTGTTCTGAGCCACCAACACGTCTTTTATTTAAAAACCATGGAGCTGTTGGAGTTTTTAGTGCTAAAGGTGATTTCTGAAAGTCCAGCTTCCATCCTGAGGGACGGATTGTTTATCCAAGCAGCTGACAGCAGCTTTGCTGGATGAGCAAATAGCAAAGCAGCTGAAAGAAGCTCATTAAACTTCAACTGTTACTGTAGGAAGAATAAAATGACAAAAAGGGAAAATATTTTATGCAACAATCATTCTAAAATCTTAGACTAACAGCAGCAGCTGTTTATTCTACATTCCCCTTGAGTCTCGAATGTAAAACAGGATTAAACAAATAATCTAGAAAGAAATGATTCCTTTATATACAATATATATACATATATGTAAACTATTAACATTTTTTTTTACAAATAAATCGTTGTAAATCCAGCAAACGATGACCTGGCTTAACTTTAACTTACAGGAAATCATTTAGTTCCAGTTCAGTCTTTGCCTCCATTTCATTCCTGTAGATTCCTGGATTATAAATAAATACGTTAAAAAGGATTTACCTTCATCTAGAAGGAAATTATACATTTCTCTTTTTTATAAACAACTGTTTCAGTAGAATTCCTCTATTTCATTTCTTATCTGAATCACATTCATGTAATTCCCTCTAAACGGCACATAATGCAGCAGTTTTATCTAAAGTACACAAACAGTCATTAACAGAATATTTTGTGCTACCAAACGCTTGACGTTGCCACATCCGCCAAACACCCGGCTAATTGACTCTTGACTGGAAACTCTCAGAGTGAGACTTTGCTAATTACCTGGGTGTGCAGCCAAATTAAAGAACCCCTGATCCCCCCCCCACACACACACACAGACACCAAATAAGGTTCCAAAGTTATTCATATCCAGGATGAAGCTTGGGTGCAGCGGCACATAGAGCAGCTCCTTCATTAACCATCATGGCCGACGTTCTGGAGGACGACAGAGAAGAAGACGCTGCATGGAGGAAATGACCTCCTGATGACCCCAGCTACGGGGAAAGGGGCAAAGGTCACTGACTTCTGCACTTTTAGCATTCTCGCAACGTAAAATCTAAAGAGCGAGAATTCTGCGTTCTTTCGTCTCGTTTGTTTTTCTCAATATAACCAGAAAGGGAAAACAAAATGAGTTGGTTTTTTTTTCAACAGAAGAAGAATCATAACTGCAGTAAGAAAGGAGGTTAACAGCTTCCCATTGAAAGCCATGATATGAAGCTAGATCAGGCGTCACCAACGCAGGGCCCTCAAGGACCACATGGGGGGCCCTCAGAGTCTTCTAAATAAAGAACAACCCACCAGTAGGCTAAGTTAGAAATGTTATTTTATTCTGTTGCTCTTCTTTTTTAATCATTTATTTCAAAATGACAATCTCTAAATAAACTTAGAAATGAACAGAAACAATAAAAATATGTTGATAATGAACAAAGTTTAGGCTAACGCTAACCCTTGCAGCTCATGGCTCAGTAATGGTCGCCCTTCCTACATCTTGGTACCCTTGAAGTGGCCCTCAGCCTTAAAAAGGTTGGTGACCCCTGAGCTAGATGGTGACGCTGCTGAGTTGCAGCAGGAAGGTCTGGGGTTTGAATCCTGGACCTTCTGCGTTTCCTTCCAAGCGTACCTCAGCTTCCTCACCAAGTCTTAATACATCAAACATAAAAGCTTAACATATTTAATTGAAAATATACTCGTCATAAAGTGCCTCTTTTATGTGTTTTCATACCTTTATGGTTCCTATAAGATTTTAAGCCCCAGAAGCAAACGCCATATTTTGCTACAGTTAATTCATGTCTGACTCTTCATGTTCCTGCAGCTGCTGCAGGAAACTAAAATTTATTTCACATGTAAACAGCAGATAAAGAAAACAAACTGTCTGGGTTTCATTTAATATCCAGGATCCTGATGAGGAAAAATGGCCTCCGACTTAAATCCCAGACCTGCTCCTTCACTCACAGTTTTTACTTCTGTCACTTTCAAAAATTCAATGATTTGTTTGTCATCATTGCAGAGCATAAAGTCGCAGCTGTTACCTCCTACTCCTACGCTGTGACATGGAAAATGACTGACACGCCAGTCCAAACAAACACACAAGTCTCCAGGAAAGCTGACAGAACTGCCAGGGACATGAATGGTTGGCAGTGAGACATGAAGCCACTGGCAGGATGTTTGCCAACTGAAACCAATGAGATGAGCTGAACCAAAGCAGCAGAAGAAGAGCTTCTTTCATTCCCACTGGTGATTCTGTTAGTTTCTCTCCTTCAGAGCACGGAGCTTCAGGAACATCCAGACAAAACAAGAAATCCTTTTAACCTGACTCATCTGTGCTTCTCACCTGAGGGAGGAGTTTAAAAGGCGCGGCTCCACCCATCCTGCCTCCTTATAACCCAAACTGGCTGCTCAGCCTCACTTCCCTCATCGTCATGCAAACATGTTTAGGTGAATGAACACAGCAGAGATCAAAGCAGACAGACTCCCGTCGGCCATGTTGCCTCAGAGACTTTCACGCTACGCTGGCTTCCTCAGTCTGCCCACCTTCCACCGACCACCAACCAGAGAGCCTGTAGATTAGAGAGCAACACATGGCTCTCATGCTGCCGGTGCTTCAGCCATGCCGAGTCATGCTTGCTCAGGATGACTCAGCGTGGCAGCAAAGATGGATGGATAAACATCATTGATGGATGCAGCTTTAACTGACTCTAACATGTCTTTATCTATTTTTATTTACACCTACAGAAACCTTTATCTCCTTTCTCTGCAGGAACCCTGAAGAACCTGAAAATAGACATTTTTAAATTATGAACTTTCCCTGTGCATGAAGCATGTTTGGTTTTCTCAAACTTCTGCATGTCTGCTTTGCCACAAAACGGGCGTAAATAAGTTGGTCAGACGTTTTTGACTATTCTGCTGTTTCTGAGCACAGTTTGATCGACCATCTGAATCATGATGGTGTTCTTAGGTCATTTCTATGGAAATAGTTTAAAGGCAGAATTATATATGCAGGAAAACTGAGCAAAAGTCCAGTTGTCTCTGATTTCAGCCGGTTTTGAAGTTCCCTAAAGCTGCTTTGCATTTCTACTGCAGAAAAAACACACCGCTTAATGTTAATAACTCTAAACATGCATATTTCTATACCGCTAATGACGTGGCATGGGGGAGGGGCTTTGCAGTCAAGACAGATTTTATTCCACATAAAAATGTGGCTGGGTAACTTTATAAACTCAAGCTGATGAACATTAAGTCAAAACGGTGATAAAAAGCAAAAAGAGTCACAAACTGAGCCGCAGTTTAAGGTTAAAAAGGATGAAACTGTTCAAACTTTGGCTCCATTCCTTATTTAGAGCAGAAAACCTTCTGACCAAACCCTCCTTCATTAACACTTGATCTGCCATCAATCAGTGCAGAGCAGGGAATAAATATTAAGGTAAGGAAATGAGAGCTCTTCTAAGTGTCAGCATTTAACAGTCATTTGGCAGAATGAGACGCTCTGTGACCTGCTGTCCACCTCTCCACTTTGTCCATCGTCCTCTCATTCATCTCTGCCTGTCATCTGTCCCCTGTAGCAGCCTGTCCTTCTCAAGGTCTGCTACCTTGTTAATCATCGTTCCATCATCAGATGTTCTCTCCACAGCACAGCAATGCTCGCACACATTAGGCACCTCGTGTTAATGAATCACTCGCACCAGTTTGCTTGACCATAATTGATCAAAGATGTCCGATCTTTAATCAGGGCTCCTGTTGTGCTGGGAGTTGATTGTCCCTAAAACATTAAACGCACTTTCACTGCCGGTCATTACAATTTAAAGCCAAATCTTCAGGGAACATTTAGAATATTGAATCAAGTCAACTTCCTGATATTGTTCATTTAGTCCTTTTTCAGCCTGAAAAGAATTTTTGCACCAGGTCCAATCAGCGTATATAGATACCGGTGTATGCCGTCGCCATCTGCTGGCAGGATTTACTTCCTGCATCCATCAACCTGCCATCTCCCGCTAACCTTCTCATCCCTCTTAGCATCCAACATCCAAAATCTTTTCCCCTTCCTCCCCACACCTCCAAAGAGGAAATTACTTCCTTGTTGATTTTCACCAGTTCACTAAACAAATGGACCAGATAATCCAAAGGTCAAATTATGTTCTAATAACACTGAATTGGAAATGTTTTAGGTGCAATCAGAGATTAAACTCCTTATTCATAGTACTTGACTAGGACCCTTTAAAGGCTGGATTTCTCAACATTTTACGGAGGTGAATTTATAGAGATTTGGAAAAAGAGTTCAGTTTAGGTCTTTCCTAGATTCTCCCTTTGACAAACCAGAGAAAGTGATTGTTGACCTGAAAAAAAACAAACCAGCCAAGGACCAACCAAAGACCAACCAAGGACCAACCAAGGACCAGCCAAGGACCAACCAAGGGCCAGCCAAGGACCAGCCAAGGACCAGCCAAGGACCAGCCAAGGTCCAGCCAAGGACCAACCAAGGTCCAGTCAAGGGCCAGCCAAGGACCAACCAAGGGCCAACCAAGGTCCAGTCAAGGGCCAGCCAAGGACCAACCAAGGACCAGCCAAGGGCCAGTCAAGGACCAGCCAAGGACCAGCCAAGGACCAGCCAAGGACCAACAAAGGTCCAGCCAAGGACCAACCAAGGGCCAACCAAGGTCCAATCAAGGGCCAGCCAAGGTCCAGCCAAGGACCAACCAAGGGCCAGCCAAGGACCAGCCAAGGTCCAGCCAAGGACCAACCAAGGGCCAGCCAAGGACCAGCCAAGGACCAGCCAAGGTCCAGCCAAGGACCAACCAAGGGCCAACCAAGGTCCAGTCAAGGGCCAGCCAAGGACCAACCAAGGACCAGCCAAGGGCCAGTCAAGGACCAGCCAAGGACCAACCAAGGACCAGCCAAGGACCAGCCAAGGACCAAGCAAGGGCCAGCCAAGGACCAGCCAGGGACCACCCAAGGACCAACCAAGGACCAACCAAGGACCAACCAAGGACCAACCAAGGGCCAACCAAGGACCAACCAAGGACCAACCAAGGGCCAGCCAAGGTCCAGCCAAGGACCAACCAAGGGCCAACCAAGGTCCAGTCAAGGGCCAACCAAGGTCCAACCAAGGGCCAACCAAGGTCCAGTCAAGGGCCAACCAAGGACCAACCAAGGACCAGCCAAGGACCAGTTAAGGACCAACCAAGGGCCAGCCAAGGACCAACCAAGGGCCAACCAAGGTCCAGTCAAGGGCCAGCCAAGGACCAACCAAGGACCAGCCAAGGGCCAGTCAAGGACCAGCCAAGGACCAACCAAGGACCAGCCAAGGACCAAGCAAGGGCCAGCCCTTGGATGAAACGATCAAAAAATGTTTTGTTTTAAATTTTTGTACATTAGGACCCCTCTTATGCTTTATTCTTTCACAAAAGCATAAAAAATATGATAAATAGAATTTTTAAAAAGATAATGGGACAGTTTCATTTATTAGAATTCCCTGGTCTGTGTTTCTATTCTAGAAAGCATCCAATTAAAATATTTATTCCCGACTGAGCTGGAACCCAAACTCCTGCGCTCTTTTGATGTCGTTATTCCATAAATATTGGCACCTAAATAATAGGAGTAAATAAATAGTCAAATTTAGACCATAATGAGCTGCATGGAGTTTGTTGCACGTTTCCTTCCAGTCCTGAATTTAACTCCATAGCGAGCTCAGATTGGCTAGATCAGGTCATGTGATCTAATATTTTGGGTCTAACCACTCTGATCACTGCACAGATTTTCATCTGGAATCGATTATCTATTACACTCAGATTACATCTTGTTTTTCTTTGTTTGATGAAGTAAATCTTTAAACCACATCACAGCTAAAAAGTCCTTATTTGAAGAACTTTTCATTCCTTGCTAAAAACCACTTATTTAATATTTAAAGTTACCACATTTAAAGGGCTTTTAATCACCGAGCGAATAATCTCCTGTTTTAGTGTTTTCCTGTCCAGCTGTGGAAGGCTGCCATGCAGCGGCGGCGTGCTCCAGGATGTGGCCTATTTTCTGTTTGGAGGAGACAGAGAGAAGAAGTCTTTCCAGCCAAATCCCATGTGACAGGCAGACATGACAGCAGGCCCAGCTGTGCTGGGGGGGGTTTGCATTTCCTCTCACGTCTCTTTTCTGTCTCTCCTTTTCTTCCTCATCTTCTCATCTCTCCATTTTATTTCCCCACCTACCTCAGGTCCTGTCTGTTCTACCTCTACCGCTCTGTTCAACACAAACACGTTAAAGACAGAAATAAAAACTGATGCTTTTCCCCAAACATTTGCTACCCGTGTGCATTTTCTCCATTCACCAATAAATGTGCAAACTTTAATTTGATAAAAGGAAAATGTGAGAAGATGAACGTATTTATGTATTTTTAGATTCTTTTGGAGTAAAAACCAGTAAAACCGTTTCCCTTCGTCTCCGGCTGCTGTTTCAACCTTTAAAGACTTAAAACATAATTGGTCAGAAGAGAAAATTATATATTTAGTTGATTCAGTTTCAGGGAATTTATTTTCAGCCTGTAAAATCATTTGCTAATTGAGGTTTTACCTCAGAAGCAGTTTGAACATCTGTTCCCAAAGGTTCCTGTTCAGACGGTGTGCGGGTGAAATGAGACCCAGCGAAGCGGCGCTGCAGCTGTGGCCCCTCCCACTAGCATGCAGTCTATGGGGGCCGTGGTAAACCTGGACTACACTCTATGCGTCTTTATAGGTCCTTCATTGAACATCTTTGTTGATGAATAAAGTGGAAGTAAATGATCCCAGGAATGCATAATTCCTTATAAAGTAAACATCATCAGGATTATCAGTTATAATTCATGTTTGTTTTTTCAGGGGCCCCATCTGTCCTTAAAGTCATGCAAAATAATCATTTCTGAGTTTTTGAATAAATCCAAGAGGTGATCAAATAAACCATGCAGGGTAAATAAAGAGCCTTTTTATTTCAGCTCCATTATAGTTTAAAAATTATGGAAGTTTTTACATGAATTTTACAATAATACTCCCCTTATAGATGCATAATATGTTAGAAATACGTTTGTAAAAATGTTTATCTCATTCATAAACATTTATTATGCATAAATTAAGGCTGAGCAACTATATGCTTTATCTACAGCGTAGATTATTTCCAACATTTCAGACTTAATTAAAACCTTGAAAGCTAAAATAAATCAAGCTTATTTTTTTTTAATTAATCATAATATGTTGAATGTCTAATAAAAACCTATGAATGGATCAGAGAGTATTTACAGATTAATTGATAATCTATCTATAAACTATTTATCAGCCATCTATACGGGAGCCTTATGATGATGCAACATTTAGCTGTTTCTCTTCTAACCACCATTTTTTATACGAATGTAGCTTTTAGCGTTTATAAAGGTAAATCCATTTTAAACACGCCGCTTATAAACTGATCAAGAGCAAACGTGTTGTTATCTTAGATTTTCTCTGGATATTAGTCAGCAAGTGAGCAAAGTTCACTGCCTGGAAATGTTTGGATGTAATGAAAACTGTTTTATAGTCTTTGTTTTTAGAGCATTCTGGTTTTATTTTATTATCACACCTCCAGAATTATCTAGACATGTCATTTTGTAAATCTATAAAACTTTCTAAAACCAACTAACACAAGTTTCCTGATTCGGCAGAGGTGCCTTGAACGTCTCACCAGCAGCCTGTGTTCCAGAATCACAGCAGGTTTATTTTATGCAGCTTCTGGTTTAATATTTCAAAAATGAGTCTGAGAGAAAAAGCAGCAAAATGTAAACCGAAACCGTCCGTAAGAAAACAAGTTTAGAGTGGAACTTGTTGATCCATTACTTTCTTTTTCAATCTCTTAATTTAAATTTAAAAATAACAAATTTTCTACAAGTGTCATATTTTTCTGCAGACATTAGAGTCGGTGCAGTGTCTATGATAGATCTGGGAAGCCTCAGTTCTGCTAGAAAATAGTTTTTCATCATTGAAGTAAAGCCCCGCCTTCTGGGAGGAGTGGATATTTTCAGACTTTATAAAATGAAAAGAGGCGCAGAGATCGATCCAAAGCATGGAGGTCCCCGTCACCATCCCGGGAAAAAACATCTACTTAGTTTTACACTTTTTTAATCTTTCTTCTAAATGGACAAAAATGGTTGGGGGGGGGTGCTCTCTGCGGCGTAGTTTGCATAAATCCAACATGGATGCTGTAGCTGTGAGCTGAGCCATGTTGGCTTGTCGACACATCACTGCCTTAATTTTTGGTAAAAAATCCAATTAACCCAATAAACTGGATTCCTTTAATAATGTTTGTTTGATTTTTCCCATCATTTATTTAGCTTCTACTCCAAATAATGCGGCTTCATGAATCAGAAGAACCCAGATAGACGCGGAGATGCTAGAAGCTGAGAGATGAAAGACATCCCTGCAGTTTATGGCAAAAAGTGACTTTTAAAACAAAAATCAGATAAATAAACTTTTGTTTTCTGCTTGTTTTAATTTATCCTGGGATCAACTTCTGTTTTTTAATATGCAGTAATTCTTTTATCTGATGATTCTTCTTATTATTCTTTAAAATGTTCTGAATTAGTTTATGTTGAGGAAAGAAAGAAAAGGATTAAATGAATCATAGGAATCCTGACGGTTAACCTGTAATAAGAAGGAAATCTAAGAGATAAAACTAATAAAACTTTAATATAATCTCTCTTTCTGGTTTAAAGACTTAGACTGAGCTTTATTAATCCTGTGGGATTATTCCTTCAGGGAAATTCTGCTTCCAGTAGCTTATATATACAGAGGAGCAGCTCTACCATATTTAAAAATAAATACAGAAATAAAGAAATGCTCAATAAATAAAAAAACATACAATTAATGATTTTGTAATTATTACAAAAGCGAAATAAAGAAGCTAAATAAAAGAGATATATACATTTATGCCTCACTGTATAATTTAATTTCTACCTACATTTATTTGTTTCTTGTATTTAGGGGGACATTAATTGTATGCTTATTTATTGATTAAGGATTTATTTATTTCTGTATTCATTTTTAAATTTGGTAGAGCTGCTCCTCATATATATATATATATATATGGAGAGAGAGAGAGAGAGAGAGAGAGAGAGAGAGAGAGAGAGAGAGAGTAGAAAGATAAAAGCAAGATGCTATTAAAGATAAAAACAGGACAGACAATCTAAACAGAGTTTATATACTGCAGTACGAAATAGTATAAGAAAAGTAGGAGAGACCTTGAATGACCTGGAATGAGCTGGAATGACCTGGAATGACCTGGAATGACTCGATGGTAGAAGTGAGATTTAAGGAGGACTGATAAAGTGTCGTGTTCATGTTGGTGATTCTATTTATATTCATATCATCTGTTGAATTTAAACTGTTCTGATATTTTAAAGTTCATCTTTGTCTAGAAAATCATTTCTGCTCCAGAAAACTATTTTTCCATCAGAACCTAAATTCTCCACATGAAGCAGTTTGTTAGAATAACTGCTGATTAACCTTTGACCTCAGTCGGTCTGCTTGTCTCTGAGATGCCATGTAATGAAGCGGCCTGTTGACTGGAACTATTGATTCCAGAAGCAAGCAGGGAAAGAAGATGGATGGACTGATTAGGACAGGAAGGCAGAGGATGGGGGGCAAACTGGGCAAACTGGGCAAACTGGATCGACCAGACGGAAGATTTCAGAGCAACATTTGACCTGAACCCACACAGATCGTCCACCAACACTGATCGGCCAAGTCTCCTTCAAAGCAGCGTAGATCCACAGTTCTAGAAGGTGAATCTGTTGGCACTGCAACCTTGAAAGGCGCTGATGGCAGCATCATGATGCGGGGGAAGCGTTTAGCTGGGCTCAGGATGCAGACTGGTCCCAGAGGATAACCAGCAGCAGGGCGATGACCCGGCATTTAAAACCAGATCTATCAGAGAAGAGTTTGAATCTAAGCTGAGCTCAAATAAAATCTAACGTCTGATTCCTGACATCAGGAACAAAGTTCTTCATCACATCATTGTGGTTGATGGTTTTCCATTCAGCCTCATCTCTTTCCTTTTCTCTTCCAGTTTTTACCGACACTCCCTGAACCCTCCATCAGCTCCATACTATCCATCACCTTTGCCTTTATGTGTCAGCATGGAGCCATCCTCCACACTGCAAACCAAGACGTATCCCTGATTGTCTGCGTGGGCTTCATCAAACACACACAAAGCAGCTTGGAAGTGAAATGGGCCTCGAACAAACAGAAATAGCAGCAGAATCCCAGAGGCAGCAGGAAGAGACGAGCGGCGAGGAGAGCTGATAGAACGCCAATAAGCTTAATGAAGGGAGTGATGAGTTATTGACAGCCGCTGTACATCTAAAGGTGCTGAGGTGTCTATTGGTGTCTCCTGTGTGCTGACACCCCCCCCACCCACACACACACCCACACACCCCGAACACAACGGGTGGCCCTGATCTTAGTGTGTCAAACAGCCTCTGCAGCAAAGCAGCTGAGAAGATCCTGAGTTCCTCATATTCCATCACTTCCTGCTGTTTATGCAGGCGGAGGCTTTTCTGTCTCAGGAAACATCTCACTTCATGCAAGCTGCCGTCCTGATTTCTATTGATTTCTGATTAACTGAACTTTGCTGAACTGCAATCATCTGAATCCGTTATGTTAAAGCAGAGACGCGTCTAAAAGTGGCAGATGACCGGGGACCGGCCCCCACCCTGCTGCGTTTAGCTTCGGCCAGATTACAGCAGCGGTTTTTAGTTTAAACAGAGCATCTGACTCAAAGAACTGTTTGAAACCAGTTACTGGATTTATCCTTTAGATCAATGATTTTTAGTATTCAGCCAAACACACACAGTTTACTGCAGCCTGCCTGCATGAAGGAAGGAAGCAATAAAGATGAAAACGTTCATTTGGAAGAGCTTCATCCCTAAAGGAAGCCCTGACAGAGAACCAACAGTCCAACCAGACGCCCAATTATTCATGCATCCATTACAGGTCAGCAAAACAGGATTCTATGTATTAAAAAAACTTCAAGGATGCTAAAAGTTTATATTAAGCTTTATAAATGAAACTAAAAAACCAAGGAGTGGAATGACATCTTTAGAAATCTGTGAAACATGTTATGACATCATCAAACCAGAGAGGACCACAGCTTTCAGGGTGTGAATACTTCTCTAAATGTGATTTCTTCTTTTTCTATTCTTCATAAATCTAAGGATGTTCTCTTCCTGTTCTGCCTTCAGGTGTTTTTCATAATCCAGTTCTGGATTAAAAACCAATAAAACTGTTTTTTACTGGAATTTCTAAAAATCCAGAATATATTTAATTATTCAAAAAACATTAGTAAAAAAGAATTTTTAACTAACGTCTGTGACTCAGCACCTGCGTCTTACCTTAATACCTTTCCATCATTCTTCTATCTCCTATTAGCTGAGATCACATTATATGATGTATTTCTGCATTGGACCAGAGCTTATAATGGGGGGGTCTTTGTAGGGAGGGGAGCCAACCATTAAGGTTGCTGGTGTCATGTGACTCCAGGAGTCAGTCACCTGGAGTCAGTGGAGCAGAGAAGGACATTAAGTTCAGTCTGGGATCTAAACCATTCAAACCATTTGAAGATTCCCAGTAAAGTTGGCTGGTTTTCACTGAGACACTGAAGAGGACGATGAGCAACATTTGCTTCCATCAGGACATTTATCAGCTGATTGATCTAATTTGCTGTGTTTGCAGGCAGGTTCTGTTCTGTTGCTTCCCTCCACAGAATTCTCATTAAACCTAAAAAACAAGAAGGTTGGGAGCAAAAAATCAGCAAATCTTCCTGAAAGGAAGAACTGCAACTGATTATGAAGATTATTTTTATGGTTAAAACAGCTTTTTATAAATGTCCAATACTTTGTTTCACTGTTTTTTTATGTTTATCAAAGGTCCCACTGGGATAACAAACTTTCTATAGTTTTATAGAAATGAAGTAAATGATGGAAAAGATCCGACTCACCTTCCAAATATAGAAACCCTGAAAATCAGAACAAATTCTTTTTAACTGCCAGAAAGTTCTTTATAAATAACTTTCATTTGTTCGTTCTAAATGTCTATATTCCCGTATCCATTATGCTAACGCCATGTTAGCATTATAAATACAAACATTACTCAGTGATAAAGTATTTCTGATTCTCATCATTTATTGATATTATTTTATTTTTCTGTTTTACTCTCTTATTTATTTAATTTGACCTTTCACTATTTGTTTTCTATTATGTGCTGGAAAAGTGAAGTTATGATGTCGCAGCGATCAGCTTTAATTACTCCACCAAGGTACAGCATTAGGCTGCATTTAAATAGGAAGCAGTGGGTGCAGAGAGCTGCTCTATAGCCTGTTATGGTTGGAAGGTCCATCATGGCCTCAGCACTCTGGTACGGTGGCGCTGAGGCTGCATTATGTCTCATTTTGGGAGCTGGAATCAGAGATGATCCAGTTCAGGTTCACAAAGATTAAAATTCATCTAAAAGTAAAATTGTTTAGTAAAATTCTGACTGTTCTAAGGTAGGAAAAGAAGAAACCAAAATGAAACGTAGATGAATTAGCATCAAACTATGATTCATTTTAATCTAAGGAAACTTAAAGTGAATTCGGTACCAACTCTTCAACCTGTTATTTTAGTTCCTTCAGGATTTCTCTGATCTGTTGGTTCATTAAAGGAGAAGTTCACTTTTTAACACTTTAAGCCCATTTTCTGTAGTGTCCAGGATGAAATCGAATGATCGACACCAAAATTTTGACAATTGGTCCTGTCTCTGCTTTTTGGCTCATTTAGAATCCCCCCCTGGCTGCTTCAGAATGGCTAGCATAGAGCATGTCCGATAATGTCCTTAAAACAACCTTAAACGTTCTTTTTTTAAAATATGCTACTCACCGTGTCGTCAGCGCTGTTCAGTGACGTTCCGAAAAAAGTTTCGTAAAGAAAAAACGTTCCTGTAGTGTTTTATTTAGCATTTTGTAAATCCCATTGAGTTCTGTAGGAATAGTCAATATTCCGCTGCCACCGGAAACGGAAATGGGGCCTGTTTACACAGTTGTAGTCTTTTCGCTTCACTCTGTGTACTCCGACGTCGAGGTGCTAACGTCTCTGTTAAACACTTTAAAAAACTCTGAAAATGGAATACGAAAGGTGGATTCTTGATTCTCGACGTCGGAGTACACAGAGTGAAGCGAAAAGACTACAACTGTGTAAACAAGCTCCTAAAGCTTTTAAGGTTGCTGTAATTAAACCTCTGCTTAAGAAACCGTCTCTTGACCCAGATGACTTGGTCAATTATAGACCTATATCCAATCTTCCTTTCTTATCCAAAATTCTTGAGAAAGTAGTTGCCAAACAAGTTTGCGATCACTTCCACCATAATGAACTTTTTGAAGAGTTTCAGTCTGGCTTTAGAGCTCATCATAGCACTGAAACAGCTCTGGTGAAAGTCACTAATGATATTCTCATGGCCTCAGATAATGGACTTGTATCTGTGCTCGTCCTGTTGGATCTTAGTGCTGCATTTGATCCAGTTGATCATAATATTCTTTTAGAAAGACTTGAATATTTTGTTGGAATTAAAGGAACAGCACTAGACTGGTTTAAATCCTATCTATCTGATCGAATTCAGTTTGTTCATGTTAATGATAGATCTTCAACACGCTCAAAGGTTACCTGTGGAGTACCACAGGGATCAGTGCTAGGACCAATTCTCTTTACTTTATACATGCTCCCAATTGGTAGAATTATTAGACAGCATGGGATTAATTTCCACTGTTATGCTGATGATACCCAGCTATATCTGTCTATAATCCAGATGAAGCTAACCCATTACATAGATTACAGGCATGTCTGAAGACATAAAAACCTGGATGACTCTTAACTTTCTGCTTCTGAATGCAGACAAAACAGAAGTTATAGT
This sequence comes from Cyprinodon tularosa, assembly GCF_016077235.1. Classification (NCBI taxonomy): domain Eukaryota; kingdom Metazoa; phylum Chordata; class Actinopteri; order Cyprinodontiformes; family Cyprinodontidae; genus Cyprinodon; species Cyprinodon tularosa. Next base: position 220,037 of record NW_024037887.1, read on the forward strand.
CTTTGGACCAGAGTCTCTGAAAAAGAAGCTGATTAGTCAGTCACTTTGTCATTTGGATGGGATTAAACTGATCTCAGATAATAAAGTAAGAAATCTTGGTGTTATTTTTTAACAGGACCTGTCATTTAAATCCCACATCAAAGAGGTTTCTTGAATTTCCTTCTTTCATCTGAGGAACATTGCAAAAATTAGAAATATCCTGTCCAGGGGTGATGCTGAGAAACTAGTCCATGCATTTGTTACTTCAAGGCTGGACTATTGTAATTCTTTACTATCAGGAAGTCCACAAACTGTAGTTAAAAGCCTTCAGCTGATCCAAAATGCTGCAGCCAGAGTTCTGATGAAAATGAAAAAGAGAGATCATATCTCTCCTATCCTGGCTTCTCTTCATTGGCTTCCTGTTAAATCAAGAATAGAATTTAAAATCCTCCTTCTCACATATAAAGCCTTAAATGGCCAAGCTCCATCTGATATCAGAGATCTGATTGTTCCTTATGTTCCTAACAGAGCACTTCGCTCTCAATCTGCAGGTTTACTAGTGGTTCCTAGAATTTCTAAAAGTAGAATGGGAGGCAGATCTTTTAGTTCTCAGGCTCCTCTCCTGTGGAACCAACTACCAGTTTTAGTCCGTGAGGCAGACACCCTGTCTACTTTTAAGGCTAGGCTTAAAACTTTCCTTTTTGATAAAGCTTATAGTTAGGGTGGCTCAGGTTATCCTGAGCTATCTCTATAGTTATGCTGCTATAGGCTTAGACTTTTGGAGGACATAGGGACCCCCATTTCATCATTCTGCTTCATTCTCTCTCTGTTCTCCTATTCTGCAGAATCTGTTAGTTCAATCTCTAACCTTCTGCTCTCTCTGCTTTTCCTCAGAGTAGCTTTGCCTCGTCTGTTCCTGTTTGGCTGTGACGTCATCCTGGAAAAAAACATCAGCTGTGCTGCTTCTATCAACACCCTTGTTAATAGATGTTGGAGATCGGCCTGTTTTCCAGTGTGGTCCTGTTTCTCTGACCGTGACTGAGTGGATGTGCTCTCTTCGTCCTCTGGCATGGGAGCTGCCTTGGAGCTCGTCTGCCTGGCTGTGTGTTTCCTGGACGGGGCCGCCTTTTACAGCTGCTTTTTGTATCTCTGCTTCTGTCTCCTTGAACCCCAGTCGGCCTCGGCAGATGGCCGCTCACACTGAGCCTGGTTCTGCTGGAGGTTTCTTCCTGTTAAAAGGGAGTTTTTCCTCTCCACTGTCGCTACAAGCATGCTTAGTGTGGGGGATTGTATTTGAGTCAATGAGTCAATGCAATCAACTGGTTTTCCTTAGATAGAAAACTTTGTATCAATTTGACTGTATGATCTGGTTGAACTGTAAAGTGCCTTGAGATGACATGTGTTGTGAATTTGGCGCTATATAAATAAACTGAATTGAATTGAATTGAATTAAACAGGCCCCATTTCCGTTTCCGGTGGCAGGGGAATATTGACTATTCCTACAGAACTCAATGGGATTTACAAAATGCTAAATAAAACACTACAGGAACGTTTTTTCTTCACGAAACTTTTTTTGGAACGTCATTGAACAGCGCTGACGACCCGGTGAGTAGCATATTTTAAAAAAAGAACGTTTAAGGTTGTTTTAAGGACATTATCGGACATGCTCTATGCTAGCCATTCTGAAGCAGCCAGGGGGGGATTCTAAATGAGCCAAAAAGCAGAGACAGGACCAATTGTCAAAATTTTGGTGTCGATCATTCGATTTCATCCTGGACACTACAGAAAATGGGCTTAAAGTGTAAAAAACCGAACTTCTCCTTTAATCAAGATGCTTTTTTATGCAATGCAGTTCAAATTATCAGAAATCAGGTGTAGATTAATTTAGCACCTTTGATTGAGTTCCTACCTTCACGGTCTTTCTCCTTCAGTCTATTTATTTATTCAGTAAAGGTTGGAGCGACTCTCAGTGTGTCTCTGGGGGGGACTGGTGTCCCGGGTGTGGATCAGTTCTCACCCTGGACTGCTGGACATACTGCTGGACCTGGACATTCCTGATGATTGGCACAAGACCACATCAGCTGGCTAATCCTCCTTTAGAGATTATGTCACTGAAATAAATCAACATCTGCTGGGGGGGGTAATCAAAGCAGTCGATAACTCAGGGTTAATTAAACGGCCTTTATTTGTTTGCTGGTAACACATCGGATTAATTCTCTATTTCAAAAACAGATCAGAATTAAAGGCACAGTGCATCATTAATTCATTTTTAGCAAAAATCAAGCATTGCTTTCATCAAAAACTTTTTCTACCAAAGTCTAAATGCAACCATCACAGATGAAGGCGCTGATGTAAAGCTTAGAATCAGGTGGAGGAGAACCCCCCCCCATGGCAGGACAATCATTTTCATCTGTTTAGAAAAACATGGCTGCTGTAATATTTGACAAAACGGAGCTTATTTGAAAAGCTCAACGTTCTGCTAACATTTTTATTGTGAAATGGTTGGAAACCAACTTAAAGTGTTTAATGTTTAACGTCAAATAATACTAATTTCTGCTAAAGAGATGTTGTCACACATTCCACTTTCTGACCAATAACAGCAGCTTATTTTCCAGGTTTAAATTGAACGAACGTATAATTCAGGTGGCCAGCAGTCATGTGATGGAGGTAAACGGTTCAGTGGTCAGAGAGTCGAACCTCTGGCCTTCACTGATTGGACTGGAAGCGTCTGCGCATGTTTGCTTTATTATAATACGGTTACACTAACGACATTTATACAGAAAAAATAAGGTTAAAATTAAAAGTCAACATGATTTGTTTTATTCTAAAGATTGGAGTTAAAAACGATTTAATTAAACTATTTAATTAAAAGTTAATTATAAACTCCAGCTGTATCGATTATTTGTCTAAATCAGGTTAATTTTAAGGCTGTAGAGTAAAAAGAGAAGTTTATGATTTTATTATTTGTCTCAGAGAGATAAGAAAAACGCTTTGACATATTAATCCCTTATTTTACAAAAACGTTTGTCTCTGAGGTTCATCTTCCCTCTTAATGATATTCAGGCAAAAGAAAAGCTGCTTATTTTTCATTGTGAAGCAAGTTGTTTGAATGTGTAGGGCTGGTTATTAATGCTGTCACCTTGCAGAGACTCGCCTCCAATATCTGTGTCTGAGTGACTGAATGAAGATGAGAGCTACTTAGAACAAAAAGATTAGAAAGCAGTTTTTACATGCTCGTCCATTTAAGATCGTTTCACCTGAATAAGCAGCAAACAGCAGCAAACCTGCTGACTTTCAAACATCACATGATCTAACAGCTTATTTTCCAGCATCAAACCAAAAAGTCTAAATCTGGCTCGGTGGCGTTTCGTCGCAGATGCTTGTTCAAAATGGCAAAGTATCAAACTGGGGATGTTTTTAAAATGTTTCATAGTGATAAAATAAAGGTATGAAGGGAAAGCATCAAAGCACATCAGGTGAAATTCAACATTATAAAGCTAAAATGTTTATCGTGTTTAATGTATAAATTCAGCCTCATCTTTGAGCCAAAAACTGATACAATAAAGTTTATTTTCTAAACTTTCCTAATTTTTGATTCGTGCATTATTTTTGTTGTGGGGGGGTCGTCCCTGCAGGCCTGCAGCGACGTGCAGCATGAGGCGCGCTGCAGCCCAGAGAATCTTTTCCTCCTTAAGAGAAAAGAGCAGAAAGTTCAGATTGGACAGTTTCAGCAGACAATCAGATCTGATAGGAGGGAAGTTTTCTCTTTTTACATCGGATGTTTCTATCTTAGCTAATATTGCTAATATTGTAAACCTCCTATCCAGTTGCATAATGATTGATCTTTTCTTGACTCGATGCAGCCAGAAAAGTGTGGAGCAAAAAAATGGAGTTAAAAAAGAAATCGACGTCAGAGAGAGCGCAGCTCCGCCCATCTCCATCACCTCCAGGTGACACTGAGGACTCCGTCAGCTTTCCAGCAAACATCATCGCTTAGAGCTTCAAATGGATCTGAACTTCACCTTCATCACCAGGAAGGCGTCACAGCTGAGGAAGTTCAGCCTGACCAAGACTTTGCTTTTGAGTCCAGCCTAACCTCCTCCATCATCATCTGGTACTCTGTTACCACCACCAGGGTCAGGAGCTGCAACATGTCCGTCACTCTGCAGAAAAGGGAAGATTGAAGCCAGGACAGATTGGCCCCTCCCACTCTGAACTCAAACTGCTCCAGACTTTCCCTCTGGAAGGAGACGTAATATTCTGCAGCTAGTCTCACTAATCGAACCCGGGTTCCACACCTAAACTTCCTGCTAAAGCAATATCAATCTCCCAGCAATGACAAATACTTTATTTATCTGTTATTGTAAATTTATTAGGTCTGTGATGGAGATCTTCCTCTGCAAAAAATGTAACAATTAATTTTTATTCCCGCAACTTTTGCACAAAACCTGCATTTTTATTCCTCATTACATATTTCCAATAGTATTGAAGTCATCTGTATGTGTATCTATGTGTAACTCAAAGGAAATCCGTACATGTAGACTGCTCTACATGCTAACCCTAACCCAAGGACTGGAAGTAGCTGCCCACTCTAGTGGTTCTACTGGTTATCTGGGAAAAGGAAGATCTGCTGTTTCACGCAGACAAAGGAGGCAAAGTTTGGAGCTCTGCTGCCTTTTAGCAAGAAGGTTTTGAGTTTGATTCTACAAGCTTTCTGCACAGATTTAGCATGTTCTGTTCATTTAGCATGTTCTGTTCATTTAGCATGTTCTTCTCATGCATGAGTGGATTCTCTCTGACTTCCACCTACATCCCTGTTAGACGGTCAAGTTGCCCGATATATGCATGACGGAGCGTTACCTGTACCGAGTTCACCTTTCATTTTACCCATAGACTGCTGGTGGAGACATTAACTCAGAACTGTAGTTCAGAAAAGCGGATTCTTCACATTTACAATCAAGTTGGTTGATTTTCCCACTGAATCATTTTACTATCAACTAGTGATTCAGGACACGTTAAGAGTTCATTAAAAGAATAATAGAAAAGCCTGAACCAGTGGATCAGTATGACCTCACTGACCAAAGGAAATGTGGAAGCTTTCACTATTTAAGGTTTCTAACTGGTACCAAGGTTTATTTAGGTGGTTTTCTATCGTTTGCTTCCCTGCATTTATGCTCATAAACTGAGCCTAGTATAAAAAAACTCATTCTTATTGATTGAAACCATCCAGAATGTCACCGACATTAAAAACAAATAAACACAAAAAGAAAAATCAGAGAGGAGTCATACATGTCAATAAGAGCACAGGCGGGTGGAACAGCGGCGTCACGGTCAGAGGGAGAACATAGCTGCGGTCCGGCTCAGGACCCACAGCAGGACTCAGTCTCTGCTCCCAGCATCCAGCTGAAGGCGGGTGATATAACCCCCCCCACCCCCTCCTCCCATGGTGACCTTCAAGGTTAAAAACACAACTAAATACACTTCAGACACATTTCAGGGCTCCGTTCGTTTTGTTCTTAGGCTCCATGTCAGCATTTTCTTTTTATATCTGATTTAATTAACTTTATTTTATTGTTGCCAAAATTTTAAGAGGCAAATAAAATATTAAAATATTAATGTTTGTAATCTTCAGGTCTGGGAGTGTTTAGAAATCTGAGGAAGCAACACAGATTATCATCTATTTGGTTTTTAAAAAGCAGAGTTTCTTCCTCAGTCCTCTTTAAAATTAAAGTTCATCAAAGTATTTTTATCTGATAAAAAAACAAAATAAAGTAGAAATACATCAACAGTTGTTTTGTTTATTTCCGTTGTAATTGAGAACAAAAAAATCTAAAGCAACAAAGATTTTATTTTGAAAGGCATATTTTCATCACAGATACTAAATTACCCCCCCCCCCCCAAAAAAAAAAAGATTTAATCCTCAGATACTTTTGTTTGATTTTATCATTATTTAAGATTTTTACCTGATTATGATATAACTTAGTGAAACACTTTGCTTCTTCCTCATCTACATGATTCAGATCTACAGCTGATTGGTTGCAACCCCCCCCCCCCTTCAACGAACACATCTACTGGCACCTGGTACCTCTGCAGGTAAACTGATATTAGTGAACCGTTATTTTCCTGTCGGTGATGTTGATGCTGAGCGACAGAAACCAAGGAAACAAACAGAAGCAAAGGAAAAAGTCTTCAGCTGTATAAACAGCTCCACACCTGCCGTCTTCTTCTCCTTTTCTACCGTAGAAGGCTTTCAAACCTAATCTCATTTCTGATAAATATTATTTTATCAAGTCGTAAAAAGATGCAGGACATTGAACGCATCTTGGTTTCTGCGCCGTGTGACGAACATCCAGTTTAAGCTTCTGTAATCTCCTAATTTACATCAATATCCCTCCATGTGTGGGTGTGTGTGTGTATCTGTCTAGCCCTCAGAGTGAGGACCATTTTTCCAATTTCTCCATCAAAGTGAGGACCAGCTGTTGCAAAGTGAGGACATTTTGCTGCTGTGCTGATGGTTGGGTTCAGGTGTCAGCTGGTAATGGTTAGTTTTACTGCATAGAAAGGTTCTAAAATGACTGAAAATCAATGGGAGTCAATGGGAGTCAACACATGGCCCTCACTAGGATGGCAGAACGAGTATCTGTGTGTGTGTGTGTGTGTGTGGGTGGGGGGGCTAAAATGTGTGGGGAGTGTGAAGAACAGTGGGATTGTATTTGCGTAATAAAAAGTGAAAGGATCTGCAATAAGCCAGAATGTGAATCACTGCCAAGACAATGACATTAACACCCAGACCCAATCAAGGACACTGTCAGCCTCTCCTTCCTCTCAGACCCCCGCCATCCAGAGAGAGAGAGGTGGGGGGGGGGGGCATTATCTTGATGAAACAGTGCTTGATTCAGTGGCCCACGCCAACAGGAACACAGCTCTGCTTTCTTTTAATGGAGATTACACTCTGAAGGTCCACCCTGAGCTCATCTAATTCAGCGCTGCGTCCATCGGCGCTCTGTGTGTGTCTCCATATAATACAGCACCATCCCACCACGCATCAGACGCTATTACCACACAGCTGCTGACCTCCGCTCTGGCAGCCCATCAAATCCCCCGACTTTACCTACAGAAGCCTCCTGATGCTCGCACGCATCGCAATTATCCCAGAATCAAAAGGTTTCCAGATTCCAGGCGTGACTCAGGGCATCAGAGTCCAACCAAACATAACCAATCGTTTCTCTGAAAGCTTTCTGATGAGATAGAAATATATCCAGCAGAATACTGGCTCTGACATCATTTAAACATATGCAAAGATCCGCTCCCCTGATGCCCCGAGTCCTTTCTAGACTTCAGGCTTAGAGCGCCGCCCTGCACAGGGCACCATAGCACACACAGGGCGCCATACCACACACAGCTCTTCCCTGGTCTCCCACAGTTTTCCTGCTTCCTTCGGTGGCACAGTAAAGTTACATTTAGATTATACATACCTCCTTGTTTACATATTTTCTTGCCCGGTTTCCTGGCACATTCCTTGGATATTCTTTTGACTGTAAAATGAATAGAAAACTAAAGAATAACATGGAGCCCCTGGACGCGCAAAGTACACAGGAGCCGGCATGCACACACACACACACACACACATCCTGCACACGGAGCTGATTGACTGAGAGAGACTTGGAGGAAGGAGAAACAAAGAAGGGAGGAAGAGAATGAATCCCGCCAGCTCAATCAGAGCAGTATTCAGTCTATCAGTCAGCCAGCCAGTCATTCAGTCAGCAAAATCAATCGGTGATGATCATGACAACCACTGTCTTGTTTAATGAACTGTGGCCTTTGTGGCAGAGCACAATACGTTATGATGAGGTACAGACATGGGGGGGGGGGTTAACTTAGACAATGAGGAGACAGAGGACCAAGCAATGGGAGAGGAGACGATTATAGGAGGACTCAGGAGACCCTAGGAGGACCCTAAAGGTCAGAGAGGATGGAGGAGGGTGTGGAGACTGGATGGAGGTTTGGAGACACATGTTCACATCGCTTTCTCTCCTACAAACCACTTCCACATTCTCCCTTTGGAGAAACATAGTCATGCACATTAAACATGCACAAGGTCATGCATTTTGATCTACTGGAGGACGGAGACGGAGATGCACTCTCACACCAAACACTCCCTGACAACACAACAGACATTTCTCTTAATTCTTCCTGTGGCCTGAAGCGCGGCCCTGCAGGCCTACTCACCATCCTCTGTGGGGACGTAGATGTTGAGATAAAGGCAGTCCTCGCTCTGGTCCTGAACGTAAGTGGAAACCACATCTATACTGTTAGTGAACCAAACAGGCAGCATAACATCCGGGAGGCGGCCTTCCACAATGCTCTGGGGGCACACGGGGGCAAAGTGTGTGGCATTGCGAACGTCCGACCATGACGCTGGCGGCTCTGGAGGCTGAAAGCGGCGCTCGCCGGTGGGAGGGGTGGCATAAGGGACGCCCAGAAACTGTAAGACGGGTCCGAGGATCTCGTTGTTGAGCTCCTTCTTGATGCCGCGCAGCCTGCCATAGGCGGTTGTGACCACAGGGTCGTTCTCATCCAGTTTCTCAGCCAACACAGCAAGCGGACATAGAAGAAGCAGGAGTCCGAAGCATGTTAGCGTGAAAACCCAACAGCCCAGGGAACTCCTGAGAGGTCCGTGTTCCATCCTTCTGCCTCTGCTCCTGGCAGTCTGATAGAGAGCACTCCAAGTTTCTGATCGCTGCATCCACCAAGACATGATGGCCTCAGCTCTATTTCACTTTGTAATAAATAAACAGATTTGTTTATTCTGTCTCTCACTTATGTCATGGATACGCAAAGAAAACAGACCAAGAAAAGCAGCAACACTTGAGAAGATGACGGTTGCTTTGCTAACAGCCGTTTTTTTTAAACCCAGGAAGCTCCAACCATCCAGAGTAAAGATAGCAGCCATTCATTTTCTCCTTCCACGTCTGGAAAATAATCCTCAGTAGATGGAAAACACTCCACAAAAAGGTCCTGTCAGCATCCTTTCAAGCAAAGATGAACACTCTTATTTTCAAACATCAATTCTCAGGGGGCGGAGCCGCCGTTCACTGAGGGGTGTCCGTCATCCTGAGCTGCAGAAGAGCGAGGAGCGATGCAGCCGTGGTTTAAGGTTTGATTAAGTGGAGTGAAGCCTTTCCTCTGCAATGCAAAAGAAAAAAAGAGCAGCAGTCAGCAAACACAAGAACAGAGATAATCACCTTGTCAGTTCAGTGCCCTTTATTTTCACTTATTATTTATACCTTTTATTGGGCATTAAATAATAAACAATTAACATTAAAATTTATCTTACACAAATGCAAAGACATCCATCACAAAAATAGGAGTCTTTTATTTATAGCGCATCACCAGATGATTAAAGCTTACAGTGGAAATGGTCCATCAGTATGCAGAGTTTGTCCAACAATTACCTTTTATATGAATCAAATCCAGCATTAAAGCTCTGACAGCTTTAATGACTGTTCTGCTTGGGAACACTTGGTCCTTATAAACCTTGAGGATGTTACTTTCCAATGCACAGTCCAAGAGCAGCACTGCACACATCCATGTCCTGCAGAAACCTGGTCACTGATGGAGGTTCAAGAAAAAGAGCTGATCCAACATCAGTTCAGAGAGAATCACCCACAGATTCGTCTACAGAACAGCTGAGCTGGAAACACGTAACCTGAGGTCACAGAGTCGCTCCCGACACAAAGGCTTTCAAAATATTTCTTCTTTTCATATTTCAACGATGCAAAATAATAAAAAGCATTTAGAAAACAGAGTTAAAAAAATCAATGAACATTGAGGGAACAAAGAATAAAGAACTTGGAGGACCAGATTATTCTCATTTATTCTTAATCTCCTGATTATATCAGGATTATGATTATGGGGACGACGGTTGCATATGAAGCAGGAAAGGTCAAACCCCAACTCCGTCCATCAGCTGCTCACCGCCGTCAGTGAGCAGCTGAGGCACCGCCATCAGTGCGTGAACGAATGACTGATTGTAGCGTAAAGTCCCTTGACTTGAAAATGGACTGTATGAGTTCACATCATTTCCCAAAACTGCATTATGAAAAGACTGATGTGACAGAAAGGACAGATGTTTGATTAATAAAGCTTAAAGTACATTAAATAGAGCCATCAACCACAAGCACTGCCTCTTGTCCTAAAACTCATTTAAGGATCCCTGGGATTAAGGTTTAATTTTCACCTTCATTATTTTGAACTGTAAATGCAGTTTAAATTCAGGGGAATAAAAACAATCCTAGAAGCAACCCTGGTTGCTGAAAACGGTTTCTGTAGTACATCCTGTTCCTGAGTCGGATCCCTGCAGGAATGGGATTCTTTAGAGGATGAATCTGTTTTATATCAGAAAAAAATACGGGTTGAAATTTCTAAGACTAAGAGTGGAAAAAAAAGTTTTTTCACCAACTCATTTTACTAAGTGTTTGTTTTTGTAATACCTTCTCTGTCCATCAGAGGGGTGGCGCTTCACGCTGCATTGCAGGTGAGTGCAGGAAGTTATATTTTCCTTTAGAAACATCTGTTTGGCCCTAAAACACTTTTTGAATTATGTAAGACATTTGACTTTAAATATTAAATTTGGAAAAAAAAAAAAAAACAAGACAAAACAAGGCTGCAGTTAAATTCCCAGCGGTGGTTTTAGAAAAGCTAGCATCAGATTCAGGTCAGAGTTAGAGCTCTCTGTATAGCGCCTGATATGGAGGGTTGATGTTTATAACTTTATCTTAGATTTAATGTTCTGTGATGGATAATTAGCTACAGGTTGGTTAACATTCAACTATTGTCAGTAGATGTTAACAGCCAGTAGCAGGAGCGATGGCTTGTGGTCAGACTTGTAGTAAAGAGGATGTGAAAGCCCTAATCCCCCCCCACTATAAATGGTGGTGCTGCAATGCTTCCCCCTCCTGAGACACCGGATCGTGGACCAGAATCACTTCCAAGCCGTATGGAAGTCTCTCTCCATGGCCTCTCCGAACTCTTCCCACGCCTGAGTCTTTGCCTCAGTGACCAGCTGAGCCACCTGCAGCTTTGACTGCCGGGACATAGCAGCTGCTTCTAGAGTCCCACAGGTCAATGAAGCCCGATGGGACTCCTCCTTCAGCTTGGCAGCTTCCCTCCCTGCTGGTGTAGCTGCATGCACCGACAACCTTACAGCTCCGACTAGCCGCCTCAACAATAGAGGCACGGAACATGGTCCACTCAGAGTCAATGTCCCCCACTTTCCTCTGAACGTGTTCAAAGCTCTGCTGGAGGTGGGAGTTAAAGCTCCTTCTAACGGGGGACTCTGCCAGGCGTTCCCAGCAAACCCTCACAACACGTTTGGGCCTACCAGGTCTGACCGGCGTCCTCCCCCACCATCCGAGCCAACTCACCACCAGGTAGTGGTGGGTGGAGAGCTCCGCCCCTCTTTTCACTTCAGTGTCTAAGACATGTGGACGCAGGTCAGATGAAACAACCACAAAGTCATCATCGAACTACGGCCTAGGGAGTCCTGATGCCAAGAGCACATATGGACACCCTTATGCTTCAACACGGTGTTCGTTATGGAAAATCCATGACGAGCACTGAAGTCCAACAACAGGTCAGGTGGGCCTGAACTCGAATATATATATATATATATATATATATATATATATATATATATATATATATATATATATATATATATATATATATATATATATATATATATATATATATATATTCAATTCAGTTTATTTCTATAGCTCCAATTCACATCCTGTCATCTCAGGTCACTTTACAGTTCAACCAGATCATCCAGTCAAATTGATTCAAAGTTTTCTATCTAAGGAAAACCAGCTGATTGCATCGACTCATTGACTCTTCAGCAATCCCTCACACTAAGCATGCTTGTAGCGACAGTGGAGAGGAAAAACTCCCTTTGAACAGGAAGAAACCTCCTGCAGAACCAGGCTCAGTGTGAGCGGCCATCTGCTGAGGCCCACTGGGGTTCAAGGAGACAGAAGCAGAGATAGAAAAAGAAGCATAGATACAAAAGGCAACTATCAACCAGCTCCACAGGCGGCCCCGTCCAGGAAACACACAGCCAGGCAGACGAGCTCCGAGCCAGCTCCCATGTCAGAGGATGAAGAGAGCACATCCAGTTAGTCACAGTCAGAGAAACAGGACTACACTGGAAAACAGGCCAAGCTCCAACATCTAGAAACAAAGGTGTTGATGGCAGCAGCACAGCTGATATTTCTCTCCAGGATGGAGTCACAGCCAAACAGGAACAGACCAGATGAAGCTACTATGAGGAAAAGCAGAGAGAGCAGAACGTTAGAGATTGAACTAACAGATTCTGCAGAGTGGGAGAATAGAGATAGAATGAAGCAGAATGATGAAAAAGGGGTCCCTATGTCCTCCAGCAGTCTAGCTTTCACTTCTTCTTTATCTGCCTCAGTTAAGATGTTGTCCTACAAATAAGCTGGATAATCCCTGCAAACAATTCTCTATTGCTCATAAAAATACAAGGTTGATATGTTAACAACATGCCACGGCCAATGAATGCACAGCTTTTGTACCTTATTTATTTTACTTTGCAAAAATATATGTGGGACATTGATTCTTGAAAACCAGGCCTCTGACTACACTGGAAAAAAATCGAAATCTATTTAAGTAATTTTTTCTTAAAATAAGTGCATTTGCTCTTGGATTGAGGAGGTAAAAGACACATTTTGTCCATGGAACGAGACAATTTACACTAAAAATAAGAAAGCACAATTTCATTGTCTTATTTCAAGTGCATAATATGTAATTATCTTCTTTTAAGAGTAAAAATACTCATTCCATTGGCAAACTACCTCATTTATCTACTCAAGTTAAGGGTAAATACACTTAATTTAAGATATTTTTACTTATTTCTAGATCGTTTTTCTAGTGATATACCATTGAAGAATACAACCATGAGTCTGTCTGTCTGATTAAATCACTGCCTCTAGTGGCAAAATAAAGTATTACAAGACAAAGCAGAAAAAAAATTGCCTTTCTTTATTTTATTTCTTTTTTTCTCCTTTGCCTTTCAGGGCTTCCGTAGATAAATAATCAACAGCCATTAAAAAGCTTTTTTAAATCTAGTTCATTTCAACAACCTGCCCACTAATTATTTTTCCAACTAGATATTTCTCCACATTCACCTTCTTCTCCTTAACCTCCAGATGTTTCCGCACCTTTATAAATACAAACAATGTCCTAAGTTTGACAGATTTGTACAGAGGCGGTTTATTTTCTTCTAAAGGTTGCAGACCAGGGTTCAGTAGTAATATAATATCTGCCACCTGCTGATGCACCCAAACCGCAGCACTGATCTCTAGAAACCTCCACTAGTCTTTTAATTTCCTGTGCTTTGCCTCTCGTCTCAAAGCTCCTCGTCAATCATTCACCTGTCCTATATAAACACATACCCACCCGCAATGTCATATCTAGTATAGAAATAATAAAGTCTCCATGCTTCTGCAGGACTTTGTCTTATAAAACCAAGTAGGAGCTGAATATAATGGTATTATGGTAACTGCCATGTTGATGCTTGGGGATAAACTGCTTTGTTAGCAGTCAGCGGTTTTGCTGTTTGTTCTGGGACGTGAGAATTGCTAACTAAAGCCCTTTTACTTTAAGGGAAACTAATGTATGCTAAATGGTCCCTTTGGTGCATGGCAACAACAGAAATGTAACATTCACACATTTCTATTATAAAGATGGCAGCAAAGCTTTAAAAAAGGTTTTAGGCACCTCTTTATTATTTGTCAGCAAGAGTCTCGCCTTGACTGAAGTTATACAGGTAAATTAAAAAGTTTAGTTTTATATTATGATTTAAAATTAAACTTGATTTTTAATAATGATCTCAAGATGAAAACGCTCAGAACCTCATAGATACGTCTGCTACACTCATCCATCCATCCATCCTTGGAAATAAACTCTATACGCACCTTATGCCTCATATTTTAAACATTTATTGATCTCTTCTAGTGACTTAAAATTTTATTTTATGCTCTATTGAATAAATACGTCATTTTGCATAATGCACACAATTCATTACATGTTTTGTTGTAAAGCAGAAGAAGCTCTGGACTTTCCTTTGATCCGTCAAACAAATAAAAAACACAGGAAGGGATACATTTAGCATTATAATAATAATAATGTGCATACATTTTCTTAAAGGCAGCTTTTTGAAACCTACGATTAAAAAACATAATAAATCAGAATCCATCTAATAAAAAAAATTTAAAAAACAACAGACAGCTGAAGTCTGTGTTAAAGAGGAGGAGCAGAAAGTTTGGATTTTGTCTAGAGGTAGAGTCACTGTGCTTCTCTGATTTTATTTACTTTATCTTTTTTGATGACCCTAAAGAAGACCATTTCAGAATCGGGTCTGTGAATCGTCAGCCTATGAATTTAGGCTGCAGCATCAGTGACAGTAGCAGCCAATCAAAATGACTCTTCCAGTCAAACGCCAACTGAATGGCAGCCCACTTCCAGCCACTGCAGTGACCCCCCCCCCCCCACATGTTTTTACTCTGACTCCCCCCTTCAGTGACTTACAGGGTCTGACCAGGAGATGGCGCTTCTCTTTAGATCTTAATGTCCACAAATCATGACAGAAAGAATATTTTAGTACAAAGATTTAAAAAGGAAATGTAAGGGAGCAGCCAAGGACCAGCCAAGGGCCAGCCATGGACCAACTATGGACCAGCCAAGGGCCAGCCATGGACCAACTATGGACCAACTATGGACCAGCCAAGGGCCAGCCATGGACCAACCATGGACCAGCCAAGAGCCAGCCAAGGGCCCAAAAATTGACCAACCAAGAGCCAGCCATGGACCAGCCATGGACCAGCCAAGGGCCAGCCATGGACCAACCATGGACCAGCCAAGAGCCAGCCAAGGGCCCAAAAATTGACCAACCAAGAGCCAGCCATGGACCAGCCATGGACCAGCCAAGGGCCAGCCATGGACCAGCCAAGGGCCAGCCAAGGACCAGCCATGGACCAGCCAAGAGCCAGCCATGGACCAGCCAAGAGCCAGCCATGGACCAACCATGGACCAGCCAAGGGCCAGCCAAGGACCAGCCATGGACCAGCCAAGAGCCAGCCATGGACCAGCCATGGACCAGCCAAGGAACAGCCATGGACCAGCCATGGACCAGCCAAGGACCAGCCATGGACCAACTATGGACCAACCAAGGGCCAGCCATGGACCAACCATGGACCAGCCAAGAGCCAGCCATGGACCAGCCATGGACCAGCCAAGGGCCAGCCATGGACCAGCCATGGACCAGCCAAGGGCCAGCCATGGACCAACCATGGACCAGCCAAGGGCCAGCCAAGGGCCCAACAATGGACCAACCAAGAGCCAGCCATGGACCAGCCATGGACCAGCCAAGGGCCAGCCAAGGACCAGCCATGGACCAGCCAAGGGCCAGCCATGGACCAGCCATAGACCAGCCAAGAGCCAGCCATGGACCAGCCATGGACCAGCCAAGGGCCAGCCATGGACCAGCCAAGGGCCAGCCAAGGGCCCAACCATGGACCAACCAAGAGCCAGCCATGGACCAGCCAAGGGCCAGCCATGGACCAACTATGGACCAGACAAGGGCCAGCCTTAGACCAACCATGGACCAGCCAAGAGCCAGCCAAGGACCAGCCATGGACCAGCCAAGGGCCAGCCAAGGGCCCAACCATGGACCAACCAAGAGCCAGCCAAGGACAAACCATGGACCAGCCAAGAGCCAGCCAAGGACCAGCCATGGACCAGCCAAGGGCCAGCCATGGACCAACCATGGACCAGCCAAGGGCCAGCCATGGACCAACCATGGACCAGCCAAGGGCCAGCCAAGGGCCAGCCATGGACCAGCCAAGGGCTCAACCATGGACCAACCAAGAGCCAGCCAAGGACCAACCATGGACCAGCAAAGGGCCAGCCATGGACCAACCATGGACCAGCCAAGAGCCAGCCAAGGGCCCAAAAATTGACCAACCAAGAGCCAGCCAAGGACCAACCATGGACCAGCCAAGAGCCAGCCAAGGACCAGCCATGGACCAGCCAAGGGCCAGCCAAGGACCAGCCATGGACCAGCCAAGGGCCAGCCATGGACCAGCCAAGGGCTCAACCATGGACCAACCAAGAGCCAGCCAAGGACCAACCATGGACCAGCCAAGGGCCAGCCATGGACCAACCATGGACCAGCCAAGAGCCAGCCAAGGGCCCAAAAATTGACCAACCAAGAGCCAGCCATGGACCAGCCATGGACCAGCCAAGGGCCAGCCAAGGACCAGCCATGGACCAGCCAAGGGCCAGCCATGGACCAGCCATGGACCAGCCAAGAGCCAGCCATGGACCAGCCATGGACCAGCCAAGGGCCAGCCATGGACCAGCCAAGGGCCAGCCATGGACCAGCCAAGGGCCAGCCAAGGGCCCAACCATGGACCAACCAAGAGCCAGCCATGGACCAGCCAAGGGCCAGCCATGGACCAACCATGGACCAACCAAGAGCCAGCCATGGACCAACTATGGACCAGCCAAGGGCCAGCCATAGACCAACCATGGACCAGCCAAGAGCCAGCCAAGGACCAGCCATGGACCAGCCAAGGGCCAGCCAAGGGCCCAACCATGGACCAGCCAAGAGCCAGCCAAGGACCAGCCATGGACCAGCCAAGGGCCAGCCATGGACCAACCATGGACCAGCCAAGGGCCAGCCATGGACCAACCATGGACCAGCCAAGGGCCAGCCAAGGGCCAGCCATGGACCAGCCAAGGGCTCGACCATGGACCAACCAAGAGCCAGCCAAGGACCAACCATGGACCAGCCAAGGGCCTGCCATGGACCAACCATGGACCAGCCAAGAGCCAGCCAAGGGCCCAAAAATTGACCAACCAAGAGCCAGCCAAGGACCAACCATGGACCAGCCAACAGCCAGCCAAGGACCAACCATGGACCAGCCAAGAGCCAGCCAAGGACCAGCCATGGACCAGCCAAGGGTCAGCCAAGGACCAGCCATGGACCAGCCAAGGGCCAGCCATGGACCAGCCAAGGGCTCAACCATGGACCAACCAAGAGCCAGCCAAGGACCAACCATGGACCAGCCAAGGGCCAGCCATGGACCAACCATGGACCAGCCAAGAGCCAGCCAAGGGCCCAAAAATTGACCAACCAAGAGCCAGCCATGGACCAGCCATGGACCAGCCAAGGGCCAGCCATGGACCAGCCAAGGGCCAGCCATGGACCAACCAAGGGCCAGCCATGGACCAGCCATGGACCAGCCAAGGGCCAGCCATGGACCAGCCAAGGGCCAGCCATGGACCAACCAAGGGCCAGCCATGGACCAACCATGGACCAGCCAAGGGCCAGCCAAGGACCAGCCATGGACCAGCCAAGAGCCAGCCATGGACCAGCCAAGGGCCAGCCATGGACCAGCCAAGGGCCAGCCAAGGGCCCAACCATGGACCAACCAAGAGCCAGCCATGGACCAACCATGGACCAGCCAAGGGCCAGCCAAGGACCAACCATGGACCAGCCAAGGACCAACCATGGACCAGCCAAGGACCAACCATGGACCAACCAAGAGCCAGCCAAGGACCAACCATGGACCAGCCAAGGACCAACCATGGACCAACCAAGAGCCAGCCAAGGACCAACCATGGACCAACCAAGGACCAACCATGGACCAGCCAAGGGCCAGCCAAGGGCCTAACCATGGACCAACCAAGAGCCAGCCATGGACCAGCCAAGGGCCCAGCCATGGACCTGCCATGGAGCAACCAAGGGCCAACCAAGGACCAGGCATGGACCAGCCAAGGGCCCGCCATGGAGCAACCAAGGGCAAACCAAGGACCAGCCAAGGATCAGCCATGGAGCAACCAAGGGCCAACCAAGGACCAGCCATGGACCAGCCAAGGGCCAGCCATGGACCAGCCAAGGGCCAGCCATGGACCAGCCAAGGGCTTAGCCATGGACTAGCCATGGACCAGCCAAGGGGCAGCCATGGACCAGCCAAGGACCAACCAAGGACCAGCCAAGGGCCAGCCATGGACCAGCCAAGGGCCCAGCCATGGACCAGCCAAGGACCAACCAAGGGGCAGCCAAGGGCCAGCCAAGGACCAACCAAGGACCAGCCAAGGGCCAGCCATGGACCAGCCAAGGGCCCAGCCATGGACCAGCCATGGACCAGCCAAGGGCCCAGCCATGGACCAGCCATGGACCAGCCAAGGGCCAGCCATGGACCAACCAAGGACCAGCCAAGGGCCAGCCATGGACCAGCCAAGGGCCCAGCCATGGACCAGCCATGGACCAGCCAAGGGCCAGCCAAGGACCAACCAAGGACCAGCCAAGGGCCAGCCATGGACCAGCCAAGGGCCCAGCCATGGACCAGCCATGGACCAGCCAAGGGCCCAGCCATGGACCAGCCAAGGGCCAGCCATGGACCAGCCAAGGGCCAGCCATGGACCAGCCATGGACCAGCCATGGACCAGCCATGGACCAGCCAAGGGCCCAGCCATGGACCAGCCAAGGGCCCAGCCATGGACCAGCCAAGGACCAGCCAAGGACCAGCCAAGGACCAGCCAAGGACCAGCCAAGGACCAGCCATGGTATGTATATTAGCAGTGTAGTGCTGGTGTGCACCACCAGAGGGCCCACCTTGTATCTGTCTTGTTATTCACCATTAAAGCCAACCGCTACAGTATTCCACCACAGGTCCTGCAGTGTTTACATTCATGGCTGTGCTCAGCTCAACAATACTGAGTCAGACAGGATCTTCATGTATGAATGTTAGTCCCTGCATTATGGAGACCTGGAATAAAATGGTTTACCAATCTACAATCAAAGGCAAGTTATTGTTCTTAATCAATAGAGGAAATGTTAAGTTCTATAGCTCTCCTCCTTTATATTACCACTACATTACAATGTCCATCCATCTTCTCCCATTTATCCGTCATTGTGACATTGAGGCTGGTTCCCAGTTCCAGCAGTCCATGAGCCAAAGATGGGGTGCACCCTGGACTGGTCACCCATCTACCATGACGCACAATCATTGAATAGGTGACGTTTCTGGAGCCAACTGAAATACTGTTAAGAAAGACCCCCAGACTGCTCACCTATAGGTGGAGGAAATGCCAATATGAATGGAAAGATTGTAGAAGTCGCTCTGGGTGCTGCCATGCAACACGAATGTTTTCTTATCATAAAAACTAAGAACGCTGCAGAGGAAACACTATTTAATCAGAAACTGCCAGCAAGAAAGGAAGTTTGAAGGATGTCATATGAGTAAGGGGAGAAATAAAAGCAGGTGTCATCGACATAGAAGAGGAAGTTACTGACAGACGATCAAAATAACAAATTCCTGATAAATCTCCGTTTTTGTATTTTCTGAGACAGAATCTCTCATGTTAGCTCTCTAAATGTGCGTAACCCATCCAACACCTATGATCATGTTATCCCCCCCGGGCATGGCACCCTTTGACCACATAAGGTTCAATAGGATAGAAGATGACAGCATCATACTTTAGGTGCTTAAAAGAGATAAAGCAACATTCATGCATGCAGACATTACTTCCAGGATTTAGTGTCAATGCTGTAGAAGCCAGATAACCTCCTTGATCCACCAAACCTCAGAGGACTGACAAAGATTATTATGTTTTAGAGATAATCAGCCTTTTAAAATCATTCTGCCATTATCCTGTTTTACTGTATGAAAAAATCCTCCTTCTTCAAATGAGATGAATAATTCAGATATTAATTTACCAACTTTCATCAATTCAATTATATAAACATTTGTTTTGATATCAAACTGGTAAACCTGACCTAAGAAGCCAATCTGGTCTTGAATCTGACGTAGCCACTGGTCTTATTAAATTTACATGTCTTAAGAAGTGCAAACTTTTTTCCTTGTGCAGGGATCTTCAAAGATGGATGAAAATGATTTGCAGACAGCGTTTGGAAACCATTTCTATTTGTTTTCCATCATCAATATGCAGATCATATTCTAATGAATTCATGGGTGGAGAATGTGCAAATATAAACATTAAGCAACAGGGCATGACATTGGCTCCCGCCCACACGCCAAATATGAGTAACCTTTTTGATTGGCAGGTGAAACTGTCAATCTACGTGCCAATAGGAAACACACAAGGCGGAACAAGTGTCGTTTTGTTGACCAATCCTCTGGCCTATTGTTTTTTTAAGTTTACTGCCGTCTGTAACGACCTAAAGAAAGATCCAAAAACAGAAGTTTTAAGACAAAGTTGGAGGTGATGGAAAGTTCAGGATGGTCAGACCCAGACCTCGTAGAAAGGAAAATAAACTTCTAATATGTATAAAACAAAAAGCCGTTGCTCTCTATATATATTGGTTCCAGTTAAACTCAGCATCTGGTTTTGTACTTTGGTTTATTTTGGTTTTTTTGGGGGCGGGGGTTTTTTTTTAAGTTGGCCTCATCTTGTTTTCATTTTTGTAAAAAGCTAAATTAATTTCACTTTACAATATTATTTTTGAGAAACATGAATTAAAGAGATAAAATAACAGCTCATAGTGAAAAACTCACCTCTGCTGTTTCCTTCTCCAAGCAGGTGAGCACAGGACTGCACCATTGAGAACTGAAGGGGGGTGTGGTCTCATGTTTGCTGTTTTCTTAATTAAGTTTTGAGCATTTGTTTGGGTTGAATGAAAACATTTGTTTATTTTTTTCTTAGATTGCTAAATGTATTTCTTCCTTAGTTTTTCATTTAAAACAAGTTTTCTTTTCCTTGTTATTTTGCAGCTGTATGTCCTTTTATAATAGTTTCTTCCAATTTAGTTCCACCTCTACATAACATGTCCGCCATTGTTCTGGTTTGGTTGATGTGCTGCACCAGAAAAAATTAGCCTGTTTTTCTTTCAAGTGCTTTTGGTCCCACTTTTAAGACTGCTTGGCCTCCTGACGAGGATGGGGCAATAGGCGAAGTTTGATAATAATGTAATGTAAAAAAGAAAAAAAAGGGTTGAAACTAAACTCAATCAGTGAAAAATGGAAATATTCTGAATTCTAGTCATTCCAGGTCTGTTCGGGTGTCAGTAGGTAGGCCTAATCATAAATAAGATTATTAACCAGACAGCACTTTAATATGCATTACTTAGAAGTTCAACTATTGTTGGCCAAAGACGTAAACGTCAGGCACTGTTTACCACGTGCAAAAAATACTTTCAAAATTGGAAATTTTACTCTGGCCTGGTTTTCGTGTCTTTTTACTGCTTTTAAGAGTCGGATACAAACTGACAAGCAGAAATATCTGCAAGCTTTTTGACACAGAGTAGGCATTGGTGCATTACTGGACAATGGAGCAGGATTTGAGGTGCATGTAAACATATTTGGAAACATATTTGGGAGAGAAACAGGACCATGCACTTGTAACTGAGTTAATTAGATTATTTTATTTGATGAACCTTCTCAAAACACCTTTTTTTGATTAATATACATGTTTGTCGTTATTTCTGTTTTATACTGCTTTTATTTAAAATTATTTATGTTTCAAACTCATTTTTCTTTGTTTTTCTTGGGTTCTGTATGATATTTTATTTTGGAGGAGAAGCTTTTATTTTTTTTCGCTTCCGGTGTCCGTGTCATATCCTCTGTATCCCCGCTGCCCTCCTCAGTTCGCGCTAAGCTGCGCTGAGGAGAGGTAAGTGTATAGAACGGTCTTCTGTTTGTATATTAAATTGTTCTAATATCCTGAAAAGTATTTCTTCCTAGCTCATAATTCGTAAATATATTGTTGATTAGCTGTTTTGTGCAGCACAGTACTGGCAGTTACATTCCCACAGCAGTAACTTTTGTTGAGGTTACTGTGGCAACATGGTTATTTCTGTTATTTTGGTTTGTTAAGGTGCATGTGGGAAACTGGAGCCCAGAGTTGCTGTGCTGAATATGTTCTTGTTCTAAACAGGTATGTGAGTAATTCAAAATGTTATTTGGATGTCAAATTTATTTATTTAGTATATTTTTTATATTATATCGGAGAATTGTAATGATTGGGCAGATTATTTTTGTTTGGGTTTTATTTTGTTTTGTATGCAGATTTTACATAATTATCATTTAATTATTATAAATGAGAAATATTATTTTTATTATTATTATTATAATTAATTCATTTTATTATTATTTAACCTCTGTGAGAATTTTGGTTTGTTTTAATGCATTTTGAGTTCGCGCTAAGCTGCGCTGAGGAGAGGTGCATGTGGGAAACTGGAGCCCAGAGTTGCTGTGCTGAATATGTTCTTGTTCTAAACAGAAATAAACCGAAGCAAGTCTGATCTCTTCGACTCTTCATTCCACGACTGTTACATCTGGTGCCGTGACCCGGATCCATTGGTTAGCCGCTGCCGACCGCCGAGGGTTCAGCTGTGTGCCAGTGACGCTGATGTCATCAAGTTGGTCGGCCTGTGGATCCTGCTCATTGTTGTTGAGGTTGCGATCACTTTTCTGAACACAGAGACTTAAGACATATATCAAACCACTATATTAGTTAGATTAAAGCCATTTTTTGTGTATGTGAATAGTGAAACTATTTTGGTTTAATTTTTTTTATTACTGCTTTTTTACTGTGTGCAGTATGGCAGGCAGAGGTCATAGTACCTTTAATGTTTTCACACCAGTAGTTGGGCGTGGCAGAGGGCTGTTAGCCCAGAGTAGTACTCACGTGATTGATGAGGGGTCATCAGAAACAGAAGAGATTATTGAAATACCTCCATTAGAGCCCCAGTTTTCCACCCCTGTAAATAATAATGAAAACACCATACGACAGTTACGCGACCTCATTGGTGAGATAGGGAGCCAAATAGGTGAGGCCATTACCAGCCGTCTGTTAGACAGCGGATCTCATGTTACTCCAGAGAAGCCTCCACCATCACAGTCTGCACGGAGTGAAACATCTAACACAGTGTTTGATCTCTCAAAAATGAGCCTGGTGGTGAAATCAGACATTAAAGAGCCTCCTATCTATCGTGGTGATGGTGATGATAGGACCTCTGTTCATGAGTGGATAGAAATAATGGAGGTCTACCTGCGCAAAAAGGGATTCCCAGCTGAGGAAAAAACTGATGAAATCCTGAACCACCTGCTTGGCAAGGCAAAAAGCATTGTTAAGATCGGATTAAAGAGTGCTCCTTCCACCACACCTGTAAACCCTGAGGCAGTTTATAGCATTCTGAGGCACTATTTTAGCGACATTCCTGGATCTTGCTTACCACTGGCTGATTTTTATGCTACTCAGCCGATGGCTAATGAGACACCAGTAGACTACTGGGTTAGACTTAACACAGCTGCTGAAAACGCTGACAAACACTTGAAAGATCAAGGAAGCAGCCTGAATAAAATGGATACAGAGATAGCAATGATGTTCATCAGAAATTGTCCTGATTCTAGTCTCGCCTGTGTTTTCAAGTGTAAGCCCACCACTAAGTGGACATTCACTGAGGTGCAAGAGGCCATTGATGAGCATCAACGAGAGCAGCAAGTGAAGAGACCACACGCAACTGCCCCAAAAGCAAAAACACTCCAGATTGCCACTGCAGTAGCAGCACCTGACCACTCAGAGCTTGAAGTAGAATGTAGGCAAATGAACACTGCCAAAATTACTCCTATCAGTTCTACCAGCCCAAATGATCGCACCGCAGAGTCAGGTGCTCTTGAACGGATGTTAACTATGCTTGAAAGAGTATTAGAACGCACTGCCCAGCCTGTTGGCGATACTCAGCCTCAGTTCTTCCCTTCCAGTCGACCGACTCCATGTCAAGTATGTGGCAACAGTAACCACTCTACACGGACACACTGCATGAGAGAGAGAAGATGCCTGGCCTGTCTCGAGATTGGACATCAGCGAAGAAGCTGTCCAAAATTCCCTAACACTCAGCGAGTTGGAGGCTCTATTGACCAGGGAAACTAAACCACTCACACTTGAGAGGGCACTGTGTGAGTGAGTATGATGAGTCCCTCACCCCAACAGAAGACATAAAGGTTGTGTATACAGAAAGTTTGAAATCTGCTCCAGCCAACACCCATGTGTTGTTTCAAAACATATCCAGACTAGAAAAGGCTGACAGCCTCTTTTACACTGATGCACAGGTTGGGGATAAAGTGTCATTGCAAGCTCTTTTAGACACTGGCTCCATGGCCTGCACTATCAGCGTAGAAGCTGAGCAACTTCTTGAGAATGCAGGGCTTACATCCCAGCCTGATTGTGATCGTAATGACATTATTCTTGTAGGCTGTGGAGGAGTTCAAGTAAAGCCCAAATGCATCCATGAATTAAAAATGGAAGTATATGGATGTTCATTTATTGTTCCAGCTTTAGTGGTGCCTGGGCAGAAAGATCAGCTGATTTTGGGCACAAATGTCATCAAACACCTCCTAAACCAGTTCAAACATTCTCCTCACTTTTGGCAAGTTATGAGTAAACCAGAGTCTGCCCAAACACCAGAAGTCATAAAGTTTCTTAGTATGCTGTCTGGCACTGAAAGATGGAGAGGTGATGTGATCCCAGATTTTATTGGGACAGCTGAACTGGTGCAGGCAGTCACTCTTCTCCCAAAGCAAGAACATTTGATTTGGAGCAGACTCCCTAAAAACTCGCCTCTCTCCGAGGGCAGTGCCATTCTAGTTGAACCATCACCCAAAACACAGATGCATAAAAAAGACATTATTGTCTGTAGATCAGTGTCCTCCATGAATGGTGATAGGTGGGTCCCAGTGCGCATTCTAAACACCTCTGATAAGGCCATCATATTAAAACGCCATACCAAAGTAGCGGAGGTGTCCACCTGTATAGCCCTTGAAGATATGGATGTGATCCCTGAGCAGGTGCTAGATAAAAAATTCAGTACCAACAATCAGACAGTGAAAGATGACAAAACAATCAGCTCAGATTCTCTCTGCACCAGCTTCCGTGACACTCTGAGTAACTTGGGGTTAGAAGATCTGGACATTGACTCTTGTGAGGTGGGTGATTACTGGAAGTCAAAACTGTTGCAGTTGGTCCAGAAATATGAAGGCATTTTTTCAAGAAGCAAACTTGATTGTGGGCTGGCCAAAGATTTTGTCCACCGCATCCGCCTCTCAGATAATCGACCATTTAGGCTTCCATATCGACGTGTTCCACCAGGGCAGTACCACAAGCTGCGACAAGTTCTCACAGAGATGGAAGAACGGGAAATCATTCGCAAATCTAACAGTGAGTGGGCGTCTCCTGTAGTGCTGGTCTGGAAGAGGAATGGAGATCTTAGGATCTGTGTGGACTATCGTTGGCTAAATGCTCGTACAGTTAAGGACGCTCACCCGTTGCCACACCAGTCAGACTGTTTGACGGCTTTGGGTGGCAGTGCCATATTCTGTGCCATGGACCTCACTTCTGGTTTTTATAACATAGCCATGGCTGAAGATGATAAAAAACTAACAGCCTTCACCACACCCATGGGGTTGTATGAGTTTAACAGGCTGCCTCAGGGCCTCTGTAATAGTCCTGCCAACTTCATGCGCCTCATGATGAACATCTTTGGGGATCAGAACTTTTTGACCCTGCTTTGTTATTTGGACGATTTGCTTGTTTATGCTCCCGATGAGGCAGAAGCTCTGAGGAGGCTCGAGATTGTCTTCCACAGGCTGCAGGTCCATGGCTTGAAACTAGCCCCCAAGAAATGCCATCTATTAAGAAAGAGTGTGAAGTTTTTGGGCCATGTTGTGAGTGAAAAAGGTGTGTCAACTGATCCTGAAAAAGTACAAGCTGTTGTTGCTATGACTGAGTCTGATTTGATGATGGAGGATGGTGTTACACCCTCACAAAAAAAGATTAAGTCATTTTTGGGGATGGTGATGTACTACCAGCAGTTCATACCAGACTGTTCCCGCATTGCAAAACCATTGTTCACTTTGACTGCCGCACCCAAGGGAAGGAAAGTCAATGGACGGGGCGCAGCAGCATTTAAGAAATTACATCCAAGTGACTGGAGAGGAGAACATCACTGTGCATTTGAAGAACTAAAGAATGCGCTGCTGGAGACTGTGGTGCTCGCACATCCTGATTTCAGTCGCCCTTTCATTCTGTCTACAGATGCCTCACAGGATGGGTTGGGGGCGGTTTTGTCACAGGTCCAAGAAGGTGAGAGTAGAGCACGACCCATTGCCTTCGCCAGTAAAGCTCTAACACGCGCCCAGAGTAACTACCCTGCTCATCGCCTTGAGTTTCTGGCGTTGAAGTGGGCTGTTTGTCATAAATTCAGTCACTGGCTAAAAGGGCATACTTTCACCGTCTGGACTGACAATAATCCAAATCGATCCCATCACATTTACTAGCATTTATTTAAGGTCGCACACACGTCTGGAGAGAACCTGAACCTGAAAACCTGCTGATTTTTCAGCATTTCTCAAGTTGATCCTGAATAATTTACTTTCACAACAAAACTATGTTTTTCATTATTTGATTTGTCAGTTTGTGAGTTTATTCCTGACAGTTTTTACCAGCTTCTCAGGTTTGTTTTCACTGTTGCTTCATGAAAGGCAAACAGCTTTGGATCAATAGGCGAAGAATTAAAGCAGCAGTTTCCCGTCTGTCAATCCTAAGGTTCTCATTGAAACATCCTTTGAGTCATATTCAGTTCTTAAAGTCCAGATCGAGGAGTTTTAAACTGACGGACATTTCCTCAATCCCTACTGCCTGAAGGCCACTCTGCCAACCACAGGTCCTCCTCCTCCTCCTCCTCCTCCTCCTCCTCCTCCTCCTCCTCCTCCTCCTCCTCCTAAACGCCATAATTCTACATAAAGCAGTGCTCATTGACACTGCTGCACAGAATGATATTCCCACAAACAGATGCAAAACATATTCCAGCGTGAATAATAGCGAGCAGACAGGAAAAGGGCAGCATGGATGCTGTGAAGGAATCCATCTTCATTGATTGTTCTGTTATTTTGTTAATGAGCCTGTAAAAATAGCAGCATTTTTCCAGCGATGCTCATTAGGAGTACATGAGCTAATGGAGAACACAATTAACAAGCAAAGTACTTATCAATTTTGAAAGAACCATAAAAATCTGCCTTTTTATCCCATCCATACAGAACACACTGATAGCACTAATCTAGGAATACCAGTCTCTGTTAGGGGTTTGTTCTTTTGAAATCGGTTTTTATTGCTATTTGCCCTCAGTAAGAGAATTTTGTCCTCATTCCTTAACATGCAGCACATCAGCTACTAACTGATCACGGTAAAATCTGGAAAAAGTGAAAATATGGGTCATAATTAGCATTTGGTAGCAATTAATTTGATAAACTGTCATGATTTGGTCATCAGGGACTGAAATGTAGGAAGGCGGGGGGGGGGGGGGGTGACAGGAAATGAAAAGCTCAAAGTGAGGGAAACAAATTCAAGCTGCAGAACAGGAAGCATTGATGATGATCAACGAAACCATTATGGATGCATGATGATGTCATGTAGAAACAGAAAATGCTAAATCTGATCTATACTGAGCTGTGTGTGTGTGTGTGGGGGGGTGCATTATAACATATTAACGTAATCAAAGGATAATGATACAACAACGTCTCTATGAGAAGGAAAAACTTCTCTGTTCAGCAGTGCTGCTACTGAGGAAGCTAACGGCCAAAACATGAACGAGCGAAGAAAACAGAGACGCAAAAACATGAAACACCAAAAAAAAAGCAAAATCCTAAAGGGAAGAAATTGGAAAATCTTGGAGACAAACTTCAGCAGACTGAAAGCAACAGTTCAAAGGTCAAAATAACAAACAAATCGTTGAGCTTTATGCACAGACAGGCTGTTTAAACGTAGCTATAAAACACAGAGAGAAATAAATCAACAAATATTGAACAATTTATGTCCAATCAGTTCAAAACAACTAATCTGAAGTGATTTAGTTTGGGAATATTTCTAAATATCTCTCTAAAAAATCAGTCTAAAAAAATCTCCTCTATTATATTTAATATGTACTTCCTCTGTTTTCCTGGAACCATAAATGTAGCTGTAGAGAGTGAAATAGTCCATCTGGAGAAGGAAGCTGCTGGATGCTGAAGCCGTTGCTTTTTAGGTCACAGCAGAAGCTCCATAACTGCATTAAATCATAATGTTTTCATGCATGTTCTTTGTTTTTTAAGGGTCTAGAAAAGCTGTTTTCATCAAACATGGGTTATGTGGGCTTGGTGTTGTCTCTGTGGAGAACTCAGAGCACAGACCAAAAATAAATAGATAAAGAACTCTGTGTTCTACAGCATTAAGATGCAGCTCTTCCTTAGTTCCTCTTTTTGATATAATTTATCTGCCATATAAAGGATTCTAGTTTAAACCGTCCTACATTATGATGCAGAGATTTTACACATCCAATAACTAATCAATTAAAAAAAATATCCCATTTATGGTGATGCAACTTCTAGAGTGTTTAGTGCTAAATGCATAGAACCAAACTGATGTGTTTCGTGTGTTTTAGGTAAAATCATGGCAGAAACATTAGTAACTGAGAATCAGTCCTTTAGGCTCATTTAATGGCAATTATTTAGATTGAGAGATAAGATAAGTAAAACTTTATTATCCATAGAAATTAAAATATAATCTATAAATCCTAGACATTCATGATAAGGATTTCAACTCATATTTGAGGAGTAAACAATTAGTTTAATATCCTTTAGGATTTGGATGGAATAACTGAATGACCCAGGAAATACTAAAGGACTCAGCTTTCTATTTATTTTTGCAGATTTTCTTGCATTTTTAAGGTTTGATCTTTAGTAAAGTAAGAATATTTGCCTCTTTTATCAAACCTTTCTTGGCATTTTGTAAATAAGTTAAATCATTTCCAGAAGAGCATGCATTTCATAAAATTATATATCAAAATATTAGATATTATCATCCATCTTCTCCCTGTGTCTGCAGGGTCCGGTGGAAGTGGTACCCAGAGAGAACCCTCGCATGCTCCGGATAATAAAGATCCCAGGATCAACTGGCTGCAAGGAAACAGGCCTTCAAACTGTGCATATTTTCTGTGAAGTTTAGAGATAAGAGATCTTCCTCCTGTTTCTCTACTTAAACAGAGAGAAACAGGAGATGCACGGCAGACAGACTTTATTTAACATCCTGGACTCAGCATGGAGAAAGAAGCTCGGACTGATTTAAAGCACTTTTTGGAAAAGAAGAATGAATAATCTGGGATTAACATGGAAAATAATAGAATATAGTCGACTTTTTCTGCATGTTTGTTCATCTGCATAGTTGCTCTTAAATAAACACATTCTCAGAAAATAGTTTTGATATATTAAACCATGAATAAAGCTGACTGACAGCTTCTCCATCATTAAAGTGGTTTTTAGGTTTATGACACAATATTGGACAAAACACAGATTTACCTTCAAAAAGCCTCAGAAAGGCAGATTTATGGACAGAAAGGAAACCTGGACATGAAACCATGTTTTTATAATTTTTTTTACTGTTGGCGTTCATATAAATAACTTAGTATACGTTTGACTGGTTTTTGGTATACGTCTATTTTGAATTTATAGCCCCCCCCCTGGAGAAATCTCCACTAACTCCTATATTATATCTGGTCTGATCCTGCGTGGAGATTATTGAGTTGGTCATGAATGCAACGTCACTGTAGAGATTATTCTCTGAAAGAGAAACAGGAAGGTTAAAGAGCAGCTGTTCAACACAAACACATTAAAGAGCTATTCATGCTAGAATATCGCCTCTTTCTGCACAATGCTAAAGATGACTTCCATGCAGCTGAGCAGCCTAGCATCACAGTCAGCTTGATGATGTAATTTACTATTAAAAGGAGCCCTTTTTGTTTTGGCCACACCGTTTAGCTGCATTCAGTGGCTCTGCCGATGCACCATCGCGGCACGCCTCCTGCTGAAGTGTAAATAAAATGCGTTGGATTATAATTCCATGAGA